>NW_027171761.1:370000-537500 GCF_036898095.1 Palaemon carinicauda | reverse complement strand
CGTATTCTTGACACGCCACATGGCAATCTGCACCCCAAATAGAGAATTCGTATCGCAGGGGGCAATTGGCAAGAAACGAATTTGGGAAAGAAAAAGGGGGAGCCGCTCCCAAGGCTCCCTATCTCCCGTTTCGTAAGCGTGCCTGGCGCCAATCCTGGCGCCATCTGTATTCCTTGTAGCGTACACGAGGTGCTACAGATACTGTATGTAGGGGGGGTCCTACAGCCCTTTCTTAGAAAGGCAAGGGTGGGTCCATCAGGACGACATGGCCATCTCACCCAAAAATAGATTTTTCGCTTCGCTCAAAATCCGTTTTTTGGGCTCAAGCCATGTCGTCCTGATGGAAGTATACCAGAGCATTACTGTATCTGTGGATTCTCAGAACGTGCCGTACTCCCCGGAGGTAATTTTTCCCGGTCGACTAGACCTAGAGACCTAAGATGTTACCGTTATACATCTTTTCAACTAACTATAAACCATGTTAGAGCTTCCTGCCCCCTACAGGGAAGAGTCCTACTAGACTCTGGAAAAGTCTCGAAGAGTACATATACCTATGTATGAATACCAGGCAAGCTAATATAGTGATCTCGCCCTATATTAAGTAAAGCATAGTTTGTAAAGAACCACTGCGTCAATATGAAATATCGACCAGTTCTCCGCACAATACTTGTATTGGACAAAGGTTTTATATCCGCATAGGAGGAAAACCAATGCAACATAGCTTGCATAAAGGAACAATTCTATTAGAATTATCCAAGATAAGGTACATAGAATGAATGCTCAATTATACCAATAAATTGACACAGGTGAAGGAGACGCAAGGTTCTCAAGAACCAGTTTATTGACAGGCAATAAATAGACAGGTTAACCACAATTATATATATATATATATACATAAGAAGAGGATAACCCAAAACTTTAAGCATAAGTATGATAGTAAACAGAACTTGTTTGTCTGAAAGAAAAAACATTAAATGCCACTTTTAAGATACCGAGGTATCAAAGTCATAAAAGTCTGTATTACAAATCAATGACATTAGCGTTAGAAACGCTCGGCACACATGTCTGCACTTATGCTAGGTTCACCTTTGGAAATGGAACAGTCTACATGGGCAACACAGTGCCCTCACTTAGTTTGTAGTACAGTATGTAACTACACACTCACCCTGGAATTAATCGTCCCAATTAAAACCACTGTTCCTCGCAGAGTTAAACAGTAGGGTCAACACCGCGACCCACTGCTACCACAGATCTCTTTAGTTCCTCTACTTGCTTCGCATAGTGGCGAAAGAATACTCTGGAAGACTTCCAGCCAGTGTAAGAACGGAGATGTTCAAAATCCATACAATTAAAGAAATTTAAGGATGAGGCAACTTTCCTCGGATCGTGACCTGCGGGTGTACTGTCAGGATCCGCTCTGCGAATAAAATATGTGATTTTCGCTCTGAGTTGATTCAGAGATAAATTTGAGCCTGATGTTTCTCCCCTGAATAGTTGACCACCCTTGAAGTCTGAAGTTCTATGAAGATAGACCTTTAGGCATTCTACTGGACATAGAGATGCCTCTTCTTTCAGAGGGCAGATTCTCCAGGGACCCCACCTGTTGGTGGGTAACTCATTCTTGGCGAGAAACGTAGGATCCGGAAACAGGTTCAGCTCTCCCCCATCCAGGAACTGAACACGGCCTGCCTCTCTCGAGAGGGCTACAATCTCACTAACCCTGGCCCCGGACGCGAGTGCAAATAGGATAATAACTTTTTGTGTCAAATCCTTTAACGCACATTCTTCATTGCTCAACAGAGAAGCGAAATGAAGAACTTTGTCTAAAGACCATGAAATGGGCTTTGGAGGTGCTGAAGGTCTGAGCCTAGCGCAGGCTTTCGGGACTTTTATTAAAGATCTCGTTACCTAGGTCGACCTGGAAGGCATATAGAATGGGTCTTGTCAAAGCAGACTTACACGCTGAAATCGTGTTAGCTGCCAATCCTTGACCATGGAGGTGGATGAAGAAAGATAAGCAGAAGTCTGTCAAGATCTCCTGCGGATTCTTCGCCTTGACAAAAGGCCACCCATTTTCTCCAAGATGACTCATATTGCCTTCTAGTAGATTTGCACTTATATTCCTCAAGGAAGTCTATGCTGGCTTTCGAAATCCCGAAACGCTTTCTCACCGCTAGGGAGAGAAAATCATGAGCTGCAGGGTCCGGGTTTTCTGTAATGAAGCGCAGACAGTTGACTTCTGGACTCGCTGGGTCAGAACTGGATCTGGTAGCGGTACAAACTTCAGCTGCAGTTCCAATGCCAGGGGGAACCACACGCTGTTCGGCCACTTATGGGCCACTATTGCCGCTACCCCCTTGAAGGATCTCAGTTTGTTGAGGACCCTCAACAGAAGGTTGTGAGGAGGGAACAGATAAATCTTGGACCATCTGTTCCAGTCGAGGGACATCGCGTCCACTGCTTCCGCTAAGGGGTCCACGTACGGGGACACGTACAGGGGCAACTTCTTGTTGTCTTTCGTCGCAAAGAGGTCTATCTGCAGTTCTGGGACTTGATTCAGAATGAAGGAGAATGATCCTGCGTCTAAGGACCATTCCGACTCTATCGGTGTGAACCTGGATAGAGCGCCCGCCGTCACATTGCGGACTCCTTGAAGGTGAACCGCCGACAGGTACCACTTCTTCTTTTCGCCAATCGGAAGATGGCCAACATCACCTGGTTGAGAGGTGGTGACCTCGATCCTTGTCGATTCAAGCATCTCACAACTACCTCGCTGTCCATCACCAACCTTATGTGGATCGAGTGACGCGGGGAGACTTTCTTTAAGGTAAGGAGCACTGCCATAGCTTCTAGAAAGTTTATGTGAAAGGTCTTAAATAGCTTGGACCAAGTCCCCTGGACTTTTTTCCGATGAGAGTGACCTCCCCATCCCTCCTTCGAGGCGTCTGAGTGAATTGTCACCGACGGGGGAGGTGGCTGAAGAAGAACCGACTTCTTTAGATGTCTGGCTTGGGACCAAGGCCTGAGAAGAGTACTTAGCCGAAGCGGAACTGGTCTTCTCAGATCTCTTCGCGCGTTTGATGCATAACTTCTCCAAACTCCGGTTGCATCCTTTAGCTGTGCTCTTAGCACTGGGTCTGTCACCGAAGCAAACTGGAGAGAGCCCAGTACCCTCTCCTGCTCGCGTCTTGATATCCTTTCGGAATCTAGAAGTCTCTTGACAGAACCCGCTATCTCCTTCCTTTTCTTCGCCGGGATGGAGAAACGGTGTGACAAAAGGTCCCAGTGGATTCCCAGCCACTGGAACTTTTGAGATGGAGAAAGTCGAGACTTTTTTCTGTTGATCTTGAAGCCTAGGTACTCTAGGAACTGGATCACTTGACTGGAAGCTTGCAAGCATTCGGTCTCGGATGCTGCCCACACCAACCAGTCGTCCAGGTAGGCTACTACCTGAATTCCCTTTAGGCGTAATTGTTTGAGAGCTACGCTCGCAAGCTTCGTAAAAATCCTTGGGGCTATGTTTAGCCCGAATGGCATGGCTCTGAAGGCGTATAGTCTTCGTTGTAGCCTGAACCCTAGGTAGGGGGAGAGTCGACGGCTGATTGGAATGTGCCAATAGGCGTCTGACAAGTCTATAGAGACGGAATATGCCCTCTTGGGCAGTAAGGTCCTTATGTGTTGCAGTGTTAGAATTTTGAATTTGCAATTCACTATGAACTTGTTGAGTGGCGACAAGTCCAGAATGACTCTGAGCTTTTCCGAGTCTTTCTTGGGAACACAAAACAGCCTCCCTTAGAAATTGATGGGCTTCACCCTTCGGATCACCTTTTTTCTCCAACAGTTCTTGAACGTACTCCTCCATAACGGGGGTGGAGTGTTGGAAAAACCGAAGGCACGGGGGTGGAGTGCTGTACCAGCTCCAGCCCAGTCCATTCTTGAGTAGGGATCGAAGGTCCACCGATCCCGAAATTTCAGAAGTCTCCCTCCTACCGGTATCATCTCACTTGGACTGCCGTCCTGAGGTCTTGCCTCCCTGACCACGACCACCCCTGAATCCCCTTCCCCTTGAGGGGCGCCTAGACGAGCCTCTGGCTGCTCCTCTAGGCTTTGCTCGAAAGGAAGTAGACTGCCCTTCGAACGCTGGGGTGAATGCCGTGGACTGTGTTGACACGGCCTGGGGTACCCACTGAAAAGTGGTCGGGGTTTGTGCCACGATCTGGGGCACTGGAGGCAATGGCAATTGCAGTTGCTGTTGCCGTCTAACAGGCTTGGCTGGCCGAGACGGTAGCCTAGTCCTCATAGTCTTCCTCTTTGGTTGAGGACCCTCATCCGGGGAAGACTTTCTTTTGATAGCCAGGCCCCACTTCTGGAGAAGGTTTCTATTCTCCGTGGCGGCCTTATCAACAACTTCTTTGACCAAGTCGGTAGGGAAAAGGTCTTTTCCCCAAATGTTGGAGGAGATTAGTTTCCTTGGCTCGTGCCTCACCGTAGCCGAGGTGAACACGAACTCCCTACAAGCTCTCCTTGCCTTGACGAAGCCATAAAGGTCCTTCGTCACTGTGGCCAGACGAGTCTTGGCCACCACCATGAACATTTCATGGACCTTGGGGTCACTTGCCATCGTCTTGAGAGTAGTCTGAAGAGACATTGAGGCAGCCAGTCTTTCTTTTGTCTCGAACTCTCTTCGCAAAAGAAAGTCAGACAGCTTAGGGAGGTCCTCGCCAAACTGACGTCCGGCAATATCAGCCTCCAACTTTCCAACTGAGAACGTAAGATGGACGTCCTTCCAGTCTTTGTGGTCCATAGGCAGGGCCAGCGACAAGGGTTTACACTCCTCCAGGGAGGGGCAAGGCTTGCCGGCCTCAACTGCTTTTAGTACAGCCGCAAACCCTTTCTGTAAAAAGGGGAAGGCTCTAGCAGGCGAGGACACAAAGGAAGGGAGCTTCTTGCTCAATGCAGCTACCTTTGAGTTAGAGAAGCCCCTCTCTTTCATCGAGGATGAAAGTAGAGCTTGAGCCTTAGCATGGTCCATCACTATGACCTCCTTCGGCTCTGTCTCCTCCTTTGAAGCTGGTTCCTTCCTCAGTCGGACATAACAGTCCGGATATGATGCCTTGCTGGGCCAGAATTCCACCTCCTCCAGGGGAACTGAGCCCAGCTTATCCGAGATGACGATCTTTCCAGTCGTCATCGGCATGTGCTCAGCATACCTCCATGGGTTAGCATCTGAGCACAAGGGAAGGTCTTTCACTTGAGCTTTTTCTGGGGCCCATGTGATTCTGCCAGGCACTGCATCCGCAGTTCCATTGCAGCCGCCTTCTCCTGATTCTCCTTCTGCATTTGTTGGATCATTCCAACAATAGAAGAGAGGGCCTGTCCCAGCTCTACTGGGAGACCGGCCGATGTTGAGGGAATAGGCTCCGGAATCTGAACCGGAGTAGCCGACACCTCGTTGACCTCTTCCTCTACAACGTCTGGGGCTTGAACTTCATCCTGGGCTTCTGCCAGGAGGTCTTCCTCCAGATGCTCGTCCACATCAGACATCCTGTCATCTAACTGGATGTCTTGCATCGCGACCGCGACTTCAGCATCCACCTGGATCTGAACTTGGGGGATCTCCTCTTGAAGCTGGGGAATCACTGCATCAGCTGATGCCTTAGGGAAAAGATACGCCCTCATCTTCTCACTTGGAAGATAAGGGCCAGAGGTGTTCTTTTGGAAGCCCCTTACCCAGGTACGAAGCTTCTCCCTAGCTATATCCCTTGATTCCGCCGTCCTAGGGGAATCAAAGGCCTCAGTAATCAGGTTAGTGCACACAGTACATACCTGAGGGTCCCAATACCGAAGATCATCCTTGGAGAAAGCGCATGCTGCGTGTCTCCTACAAAACTCATGTCCGCAGAGGTTCTTGCTGCGGACGTTGCAGAAAACACTTCCGCACTTCGGAGGGTCCTTCTGTAAAGAGAAGAAATTTCCATGAGTATCAAGTGAACTATGTATCACTGGATATGCATCGTATAGCATAACCATTCAGAAAGGAGAGACACACACTTGTGTTTCCCTCACAACCCATTGTTGCAGCCTTCCAGATAATAAAATCAAATGGATAATCTCTTCTAGAGTAACCAATGCAAAGTTTCCAGAGGAAACAGGTGGAGCTCACACCTAAGCAATGATTTTAAAATCCTGGATAATAGACAGGAAAGAACTCACTTTCCTATCTGTAGGGCAACAGCAAAGGACGGTGCAAGAAAACACAAAAGTGTTAGAACACACAGTGCTGTACCAAAACCCATACTATAGTTTTCTTCTTACAGTATCTGTTATATTGAAGAATACTGGTACAGTATAGGAGGTTATGTGCCGGCCGGCACACACCATAACTAGCTTTAAAGTATACTACTTAACAGCTATAAGGCGGCAGAACGCTGGTTCAAATGCATGTGCTGGCCGGCAGTTGCTGCCGGCCGGCACAGCCAATGTCGGACGGCAATGACTGCTGACCGACCACTACACAAGGTAGTACCCGGCTGCCGGCCACACTCTTGGCGACCGGCAGACAAGGGCTGACATTAGCCGGCCGGCAGAGGTACAGGACCGATGCCAGCCGGCAGCAAAAGAACCAGAGGACTACAACTGCCCGGCTGCCGGCCTCATAGGCCGGCAGCCGGGTCGGGTCCAGCACTAGAAGAAAACAGAATGGATGCCGGGATAAGAGTGTACACTACCTCCAAGCCCGGCAATCCGAAAGAGTGCATATAAGGAAGGGGAGAATTTAATTCAGGCTTCCTGACCAATGCCGTCTGACTCTGCAGGCAGGCATGGATGAGGGACCAAGGGAGGTCCGGGCAGCCCTCAAAACAGAAGACCCCTGCCGGCCAGCAGCTCTGCCGGCCGGCAAGGGACTGAGTCAATTCCACATCCTAACCTATTCTAGGTCCAGATGTAGAATGACGTACAGTACTGTAATGGCTAGGCCATTACAGAGATAGAGGGGGAAGGGACAAAAGAGGGTCCTACCAACCTTGCTTTAGTGACGGGTCACCCGCAGCCAAGAAACTCATCTTAGCCTAAGGGAGACCCAAGGGGGAAGGCCAGCAATACTTGCCAGCTCCCAGAGCACCAAAGCAAGGAAGGTGTTGCTACTCCCAGGGAAAGAAACTTATCCTCCCCCGAGAACAGCAACAAGGACTAGTCTGGTAGATCACAAAAGAAGGAATCATATCCACAGAAACCTTCGGTAGTGACCTAAGGAGGCTAAGCCACCTTTGTCTGTGTCAGGCCAGCGAGGGAGACTCTACCCCAAGCCAGACAAACACAGACTCAGACTAAAAAACTCTGTTGTTCTGTCCCTCTTTGAACCAGACTTACTGGAACAGGAAGGTACAGTAACACCCCAGTATAGTTTTATCGAAAATTAATTCGGAAAAAACCACTTAGGGATAAGCCCAAGGCTTAAACAGAGGGAAAGGGATTGCAGACCTTCTCCGAAGAAAAGAAAGCAACCGGGGAGTATGAGAAAATATACTAAGGCTCCATAAGCAACTTAGCCTAGGCACCAAGAGAATCGATTACCTAAATCACCGAAACTCACTCGTATACTATCTTGGAAATATTCCACACAATCTTAAATGTATAAAACATAGCCTAAAGCTTCAATAAAATTTTAATACACTCGGAAAAACCAAAATCATGCATGAAGTACTAAGACCAAACGACTAGGCTACATGGCCTAGCGTAGGCCAGAATGGCGAATACTTCGCCAAAATAATACTAAGCACGAAAGGAAATCCAATGTAATGCTAAATAGCTAAAATTTATTAAAGCAAAACAACCGGGAATGTCGCTCTGACTAACTAAACTTATACCTAGCGAGCGACAGCGTCCATGACGCCTCCGGTAGGCTACGGCTCTTGTAACAAAGATTAATCCTATTAATCACTCAAAAAATTACCAAGAGCCTACATTTATACATAAAAGACATGGTACTCAACTTATCAGAGGCCGACGAAGACGGAGAAGCCATGAAAAGCAGAATAAATCCAAGATTTGCGAGAAACACAGGAAAAAACACCGAGTTGTTAAGCTACGCAAAAAGGAATACAGATGGCGCCAGGATTGGCGCGAGGCACGCTTACGAAACGGGAGATAGGGAGCCTTGGGAGCGGCTCCCCCTTTTTCTTTCCCGAATTCGTTTCTTGCCAATTGCCCCCTGCGATACGAATTCTCTATTCGGGGCGCAGATTGCCATGTGGCGTGTCAAGAATACGTCCTCTGATATGTCGCGATATCCCTTTCACGAGGGATACTCGCTCCAGGAGTCAGAATTCTGGTACCTTAAGGTAAATTCTCTGGGAATATCGCCGTAGTTGTAATATACCCTAGGAAGCTACCCTGTAGGAACTTCCATCAGGACGACATGGCTTGAGCCCAAAAATATATATATATATATATATATATATATATATATATATATATATATATATATATATATATATATATATATATATATATATTTATATATATATATATATATATATATATATATATATATATATATATATATATATATATCTACTGACCATTTCTTTACATATTCTCTGTCCTCTTACACCTGACAACACTAAGATTACCAAAAAATTTTTCTTCACCTAAGGGGTTATTGCACTGTAATTGTTCAATGGCCACTTTCCTCTTGGTAAGGGTAGAATTGACTCTTTAGCTATGGTCAGCAGCTCAACTAGGAGAAGGACACTCCAAAATCAAATCATTGTTCTCTAGCTTAGGTAGTGCCATAGCCTCTGTACCATGGTCTTCCACTGTCTTGGGTTAGAGTTCTCTCGCTTGAGGGGACACTTGGGCACACTATTCTATCTTATTTCTTTTTCTCTTGTTTTGTTAGTTTTTATAGTTAGTGTGGGAGATATTTATTTTAATGTTAACGTTCCTAAAATATTTTATTTTTCCCTGTTTCCTTTCCTCACTGGGCTATTTTCACTGTTGGATCCCTTGGGCTTATAGCATTCTGCTTTTCCAACTAAGGGTTTAGCTTAGCAATTAATAATAATAATAGTAATAATATTACGAACAGGATGGAACTGTCCGGAAAGATGATCAGAATTATGTAAAACATAATACAACCTGCATAACGAACTAATTGAACGACGGTGCCAGAGATTTAATAGACCGTAAGTTCCTGTCCAACAAATTAAAATGAGAATCAGCAGCTGAACACCAGGCAGGAGAAAAATACTCGAAACAAGGTAGAATGAAAGAATTAAAACACTTCTACAGAATAGATTGATCAACCAAAATCTTAAAAGACTTTCTCAATAAGCCATTTCTTTTTGTGCAATGGAAGAAGACACAGACCTAATGTATTTCTCAAAAGTAAATTTGCTGTCGAGAATCACACCTAAACTTTGTAAGTCATACAAAGTTAGAGAAATATTATCAATACTGAGATCCGGATGTTGAGGAGCCACCGTCCTTGACCTACTTACAATCATACTTTGAGTTTTGTTAGGATTCAACTTCATACCCCATAATTTGCACCATTTTAACTAGATCTCTGTTAAGGGATTCACCAACCCCAGAGCTACATTCAGGAGATGGAATTGATGCAAAGAGAGTAGCATCATCTGCATATGCAACAAGCTTGTTTTCTAGGCCAAACCACATGTCATGTGTATATAGTATGAAAAGTATTGGATCAAGAACTCTACTCCGAAGAACACCAGATATACTTTTACTTTTAGAGGTTTATTTCTCGCCCTCCATCAAACACTAAAGGTCTGTTCAGGCGGGCCTTGGTGTATGAAAAAATAATTCCTTTCCAGTTACTATTTTGCTCTGTATCGTTATCAGTTATTTCGCTAGCATTTGTATTCAGGCTTAATAGTTTTCAGGTCACTATTATAACACTTTCTAAAAAGATAAGTCTTCAGGTTTTTCTTGAAGGCAGCCACATTTGTGCTATTCTTGACATCGAGTGGAAGGTCGTTAAAGAGTCTCGGTGCAGCATAACTGAACGTTCTTCCTCCTATTGCATGATTCACACTAATTTCGAATAGTCTATGTGGGTCATCTGCATGTCTAACTCTTACAGTGGCGCTGGTAGCTTCAGGGTAGGGGATCAAGCAATCACGAAGATATTTAGGCTTATCACCTGTAAGTGCTTTGTGAGTCAACAAGCAAATTTTAAATTCAATCCTAGCCTTAACAGGTAACCAATGTAGATCGATCAGTGCAGGAGTTATTCTCTCCCGAAATTTAATGCCTTTTATCAGTCTAGCCGCCCGGTTTTGCACATTTTGAAGCTTCCTTAGTAGTGTATTGGGCAATTTGTAGTACAGAGAATTGCAATAATCAAGCCTTGATATTACATGACTCACCACTAAAATTTTTGTACTGCCCTCTGTTAAATATTTTCTAATAAATGCTATGTTTCTCAGGTGATAGTTACACACTTTCACTGTGTTCACAATTTGGTCCTTCATTGACAAATTACAGTCTATCAGTACACCCAAATTTTTCACAACAGGCACAATCCCAACATCAGCATCACCAATTTTTATACTTTGAATTAACTGGTAATTCTTCAAAGCCACCCTTGTGCCGAAAAACATACATTCTGTTTTATCATCATTTAATTTGAGCTTTTTCCTCTGCATCCATGTTTTTATTTCAGTCATTATCTCATCAATTTTCTTCCCTGTATCTTGTGTTGTTGAAATTGAGAGGTAAAACTGAGTATCATCTGCATATAGTTTAAAACCCACTTTTTGTTTTTTCAAGATGTGTGATAGCTCGATAGTATATATGTTAAACAAGATAGGGCCCAGGACACTACCCTGTGGTACACCCTTCATAAGTATTCTCTCATTGGATCGGTTTCCAGAAACTTCTACAATAGTCTTCCTGTTCACTAAGTAACTTCGCAAAAATTTCAGTGCTTCCTGAGTCACTCCAATAGACTTCAAGTCGTCAAGTAAGTATTCGTGCACAACAGTGTCAAAAGCAGCACTAAGATCTAACATAATTAAAATTCCACACTTTCCCCCATCAAGAAGACCTATCATATCATTCATTATTGAGCACAAAGTAGTTTCTGTAGAATGATTAGCTCTGTAGGCCGATTGATTTTCCGGGAATACCTCTAACTCGTCAATATGCGCCCACAATTGCTCACTTATGACTTTTTCAATAAGCTTTGACATGTAGGATAAATTTGAAATGGGCCTATATGAATTTAGCTCGTTTACATCACCTTTCCCTTTGTAAATTGGTTTGATCAACGCAGTTTTTTCACAGCTAGGAAAACAGGATTGCGATATACTTAGGTTAATTATGTTCAGGTAAATATTATATACGACTTGTTTGTTTGGAGCTTCACTTATTGAACTGTTTGGGAAAGGGTCGTTTCCACAATATGTATTCTTCATCTCTCTCATAACCTTTAATAAGTCGCACATATTTATCTCCCTAAATTTTATTAACTTCTTTCCCTCCTTCACTGGCATAGCTGACTGTCCCTCCAAGTGATTTTGGGGGAAGCCTCTATAGATTTTATCAATTTTTTCACTAAAGAATATAGCAAAACTCTCTGCACAAACATTGTCAGGCAAGACATATTTTTTCTTTAATCCCATCAAATCATCAAGGTTTTTATGAAAGTCCTTCATGTTATCAGTTTTTTTACATTCGCCGTTGTATAATTTTCTTTTTGTTTTTTCTAACAGGATGTTATAGTCATTTCTGGCTTTATTATATAGATTTCTGGCTTGTAAGGATTTGGCTCTTTTCCATCTACCTTCCATCTTACGTCTGTGTCTTTTTGCCTTTAATAGTTCACTATTATACCATCTAACATTTTCGCGTACCACTATTTGTTTGTTCTTTATGGGACACATGGTATCGTACATTTTTCCAAAATTGTCGTTGTATTTCTTGGTATAGCACCCAACACATTCTATGTCTACCATATGTTCACATTGTGTGTTCACACAAGACATTTGCGCTACACTAGCTTCAATAAAATTCTCAGCATCAAAATTTTCCCGTTCCCTATATGTGATCCATTTTTTCAATACTCTGGTGCAATTTATATTAACATTAAAGGTGATGAGTTTATGTGTTTTTGAGATCTCAAAGTCTGGTTCCACTTCAAGGTTTTTTATTAGGTCTGAGTCTTTTCCACATATGACCAAGTCAAGTGTATGACCACCTACTGACGTTGATACCAAAACACTGTTTATTAAATTAAACATCTCAAATACTTCCTTGAGTTCTTTAGCCTTATTATCATTTTCATCATCTACCCAACAGTTGAAGTCTCCACCAATTAATGTATTTTCAATATCGTCCACCACACCCACAAGAATACTAAATTCTTCAATGAATTTAGTCATATTACTCGCTGGTGGTCTATATAATGATATTATATTCAATACCTTATTGTTTCTTGTCAGTTTTAAACAGATATATTCAAACGTTTCAAATACCATTTCATTCATGATAGAAACCCTAGAGAAAGTTTTCGACACAAAGACACCCACTCCTCCTCCAGTTTTGTTCTTTCTTGGTACGTGATAGAAATCATGAGTACACGGCGTCATCTCCTGAATCTTTGAGTTATCACTAATATTTCCCTGCAACCAAGTTTCCGTTAATAAGCATAAATCTAATTCCATTTCGTTTATAAGATTTCTAATCTCTAAGGTTTTATTCCCCACCGATTGAATATTTATCAGACCACACTTAACCAATGGGCTAGACTCCATGATCGGTTCTATTTTTTATCCTGGTAAGCTCCTCCTTGTATACTTTACAGTTATCATCATATGTCCTATGATTCGTATCATTGTAATTCCTCATTGTGCAGTTATGACACTTTAACGTATTTACATTACAATCCGTGGTTCGATGATCCTGGCTACACTTGGCACATACCTGAGTCTTGCTACAATTTTCAGCAGTATGACCAAATTCTTGGCATTTATAACACTGAAATACATTGTAGGAATCATAGATTTTACAGCATCCTCCAAGCGTGGTATATACTCTATCATCTCTTTTACGGAAGACTTTCCTGATAGTTGGACTACACTTTATAATGACGTGTAATTTACCGCTTTGTCTTGATTTAAACTTCCTGATCAATTTAAAGTCTTCTTCATTTTCACATATATCATTCAACCATTCATTCTTCTCCATTATACTGGCAATTATATCATCTTCATTTTCATCAATATTGCAGACCTTGATCTTCGGTTTAAGTAGATCCTTTTTATCTACTTCTACCTTAATGTCATTCTTGACCTCTTCTAAGTCATTTTTAGCCTTTACTAACCCAGTTTTATCCGCAAAATTAACTACCAAGTGGCCTTGTTTAGAGGTTTTGACCTGTTCGACATTCGTGGTTATCTTCTTCATGATAGTTTTCTTGATATCTGAAGCCTTCTTATTTTCCTCCGTAGATTTTATAACCAAAGTGTTTCTTGATTTCAACTTACTTGCATATGTAGTCTTGGTCACATTCTCTTTTTCGTATTCCATAAGTTTCTCTTTCAGCTCGACAATTTCTTGATGCATATCCATGTATTGAGCAGTTATCATATCCATAAAACCAGACATCTGTTGTTGTACATTTACCTTCATCTCTTCTATGATGATGCTTAGTCTCGTCATGTCATCAACACATGCAGACTCAACACATTTTGGACATTTATAAATGATGTTCCTGCTTTTTAAAAGAGTACTTGAACCATCCTTTAAATTAGAGCAAGCTACTTCATCATGGTACCATCTTCGGCATTGATCGAATTGCATCCCATCATCGACATAGGACTCACAGTGCCCACACATGCCACGATTGCCTCCGTCATCACATTCTTCATAAGCTGCTGCCATTATACTTTCCTCCCTTCCTGTGAGTACCTCGTCAATTTCAGTCATAAATAGACCAAGATCATTCACGGGATTACGTCTTCCTTTTCGTTTTCTAAGGAAAGACATATTGAATCATTATTCAATGAACTTTTCAAGAAGCCCCACCCCAACGCAAAAATGCTGGGTCAGGCCTTTCACTACAGACCTCACATACAAGGAAACCACTGATTTTTAGCACTATATTTCACTAATATCAATACTAGCAAACACTCACAAAGAGATTTTTCATAGTACAAACAACGAAATACATAATGATTCCGTTTAAAGCCAGATTCGATACAGAGCACTGAAACACACGTCCACACCCGTACGAACTCAACTCATCACATTCTTATACTCACTATGGTGCCCATCAACAACAGCTTCTTGGTATCTATTACTTAAAGATTCATTAATAGTGCTAAGAAACGACCCAACTGTTTGAGTTGGAAAATAAGGGCCTCATGATTAACACCATACGTATGTATGTATATATATATATATATATATATATATATATATATATATATATATATATATATATATATATATATATATATATATATATATATATACATAAGCCTAAATATCTTCGTGATTGCTTGGTCCCCTACCCTCAAGCTACCAGCGCTGCTGTAAGAGTTAGACATGCCGATGACCCACATAGACTATTCGAAATTAGTGTGAAACATGAAATAGGAGGAAGAACTTTTTGTTATGCTGCACCGAGACTCTTCAACGACCTTCCACTTGATGTCAAGAATAGCAAAAATGTGGCAGCTTTCAAGAAAAACCTGAAGACTTATCTCTTTGGAAAGTGTTATAATAGTGATCCGAAAACTATTAAGCCTGAATACAAATGCTAGCAAATAACTGAAAAGATACAGAGCAAAACATAAACTGGAAAGAAATTATTTTCACACACCAAGGCCCGCCTGAACAGATTCTTAGTGTCTGATGGAGGGCGAGATATAAACCCCTAAAAGTAAAAAGTAAAGCATATATGTATATATATATATATATATATATATATATATATATATATATATATATATATATATATATATATATATATATATATATATATATATATATATATATATATATATATATATGTGTGTGTGTGTGTGTGTGTGTGTGTGTGTGTGTGTGTGTGTGTAGTAGGTTGGCCAGGGTACCAGCCACTCGTTGAGATACCACCACAAGAGTTAAGGGTCCTTTGACTGACCAGATAGTACTACATTGGATCTTTATCTCTGGTTACGGTTCACTATCCCTTTGCCTACACAGACACCGAATAGTCTGGCATATTTACAAATTCTCCTCTGTCCTCATACACCTGACAACACTGAGATTACCAAACAATTTTTCTTCACCCAATTGGTTAACTACGGCACTGTAATTGTTCAGGGACTACTTTCCTCTTGGTGAGAATAGAAGAGACTCTTTAGATTTCAGTCCTACTTCTAATGTAGGTTCCAGAACTTTCAAATGTGCAGTCTCAAGACAACTGTGTGTGTAGATTGCCTTACCTTATATAAGACACGGGCTTTTGCCGCTGGGCAGCCCGTAAATAACACAACGGAAGGAGTGAAAATAATATGGGCTTCAAGAAGAAGTAGAAAGCTTTCATGTTTTATAAGTGTTTCAATAATGGGGAATTGATAATTAACAAATACCAAAGTCCCAAAAATCTATGGACATAAGACAAACATCTCTTAAGTCATGTAGTGTGAACGATTTCCCTGTGTGAAAGGACCAGGAAAACATAATCAGGATTAGTTAAGAAATTCAATAAGTTACTCCGGAAGTAAAATAAAAAGGGTGAAATCTAAACATTTATGAAAAAACTATGGAGCTATACTGTATATCTACGACAGGGGTGAACTATAATTCGTTTATCCATGAAACATGGCTGATGGGAAGATGAACATCTATGATGCATCACTTGGTAGCCGATAAAAAGATATGAAAATAAGATTAATTAGAGAGAGAGAGAGAGAGATAAGATAATGATAAGGAAACGCAATGAAGTGATGTCATTGATATTTATGGGAGGTGTGTCAGCCCCACAGTTGCTTATTCACAGATAACGTTTAATTTCTGAATTTTGAAGCAAAGGTGAATTTAGATAAATATTTTATCAATAGTTAGAAATGAATAGTAGGAAGTAACTGAAATATAACTTTTCCATAAGCTATCCTGTAAATCGACAAAATATAAATATATATGATGAGAACGATGTTAGAAACTGAGAAACATTATTTAATCTGTACCAGAAACGTAGAGTTTTCTGAATTTTGAAGCAAAGGTGATAGAGGCGAATTCCGATAAATATTTTATAAATAATTAGAATTGAATAGTAGGGAATAACTGAAATATAACTTTTGCAGGAGCTATCATGTAAAACGACAGAATATAAATATACAGAATAAGAACGAATGGAAGAAACCGAGACCCATTATTAATCCTAAGGCAGAAAAGTAGAGTTTTCATACGGGTTCTTCAATATTGCAAAATAAGATTCATTCAGGGTTGCCATTCCTACGATAATTATCGTACATGTACGATTATTTTAAGTCCAGTACGATGTACGATACATACCTTAGGCATATACAAATGTGTGTTTAATTAAACAATTATACTAAAATATTTTGAAATAAGTCAATCATGTAACTCCCTAATAATTATATTGAAACTGTGTACGATAATTTTGGTTGAAAAACGACAATTTTAAGGCTCATGTACGATAATTCAGTCGAAATAATCTGGCAACCCTGGATTCATTCAAAGTTTGTTAGTTTGTTTGTGGGTCTCGTTTAGTTCACACGAATTCTTAAGGTGATTCAACATCACGACACCTAAACTTTCTTTATTATTGACTTGACAGATTACAATTTTGTGTGGTTGTGTGACTGTTATCCATTTCTGTCCCAGGAAGATAGTGTATTGTGACGGGTGACTTCGATATCGTAAAATAAGATTCATTCATTAAAAGTTTGTTAAAAGAATCGTCTACGATGTTCGCCTCAGGACCGAATTACAATAAACTGAAAACCAATTTAAGGTTGGCCATAAATCGGCTGAAGTTGCTGGAGAAGAAAAAGACAGAATTGGCTCAAAAAGCGAGAAAGGAAATTGCTGATTATTTAGCTACAGGAAAGGTACTGTGCCCCTTTGACAGCAATTAACTCTGTGTGTCTTATCTCTTGCTTGAGGGTACACTCAGGCACACTTATTCTATCTTGTTTCTCTTCCTCTTATTTAATTAATTATTTTTTATATTTATTATAGTGTTGGTACTGTTCTTGAAATATTTTATTTTTATGCTTGATTACTTCTCTTATTTCATTGTTTCCTTTCCTCACTGGGCTGTTTTCCCTGTTGGGCCTTCTGGGCTTATAGCATCCTGCTTTTCAGATTAGGGTTTTAGTTTAGCAAATAAGGTGTGTATGTATGATAGCGTCCACCTGTATGTATTATTATGTCTAACTTAGAATATGGCAGTGTAAGGGGGGGTCGCAGGGGGGCGTTTCCCCCCCCCCCTTAGGTAAGTAGGTAAGGACATGGCTTGTAGGGTAGGTTAGGGAGGAAAGTTTGGTCTAATAATAATGATAATAATAATAATTATAGGGTAAATTTACAGTTTCATCCATTATGGGGAAATTGGAATAAAAATATATTTGTTACATCAGAAATAGTGTAGTTCCAACGAATTTAACGTTTATTTTGACCGCAAACCATCCGATTTAGAGATTTACTATGTAATTGGAGTTAAAACAACAAGTTGTTCTAGAATCCAGAAAGACCCTACTTCATCCCAACAATTATGGGGGACACCAGGTGGGAACCGGGGTTTTGGGTGGGGGGGGGGGCGTCAAATGATATTTGCAATAAATGAATACTTATCCTTCCACCACCCCTCCCCCTATACCCCTATCTAGCCCTACCGGGGGGGCTCCGCCCCCCCTGCGACCCCCCCTTCGTCCCCCCTTTAAGGCCACAGTGATTTTCAGGGCACTACTGAACCTAATAAACCCACCTAACCTAGCCTAGGGGCTCTGTACCCCTACCTAGGGGCACTGTACCCCTACCTAGGCCTACCGGGGGGGGGGGGGGGCTCCGCCCCCCCTGCGACCCCCCCTTAAGGCCACAGTGAATTTTGGGACACTACCGAACCTAATACAACCACCTAACCTAGGGCCCTGTACCCCTACCTAGGCCTACCCCTGCGAGGCCACCCCCCCTTACAGCCACTACCTAACACATCCATCAAACCAAATTCAAAGTGATGGTACTGCTGCATACATCGTTATACTATCACCATTATAATATACTCTATAAATTAATGAAGCTTACCTTAAACTGTTGGTTCATAAAGATGTGCTGCTGCTTTGAGGAAAACGTGAAGCTGTTGGGAAGGTTCCTTGACATGCAGGCCAATTTTTATTTTGTAAAATTAAATTGTGTCTCTGGCACAAATGCACTAGTTTTTCAACAAATTCATTGTAAGTTACGAAACAGTCAGGACAAGAAAATGGAATTTCAACTTTTTGTGCAACATGAGATGACGCCCTTTCTACGGTCTCCATGTCTAAAAACGAAATGAAATGCCTGGGAAGATAATGTATTGTGGCGCTGTTGTATTGTCGCGCTGTGATTGGCCAAACATGTATGACGTCATAGTGGACAGGCGCTCTGATTGGCCAAACGTGTAAGACTTCATAGTGGACTAGTTTGTCAGCGGATTATAGTGGTTGCAGGGCTCATTTAAGCAAATACAAGACACAGTCAACAATAACAACAGACTTAGAAAAAATCTGGGAGGAAGACATGAATAGCGTGAGTTTGATCGTCGATATATAAAGAACTAGGCATTTGCGACAGATAATATTTTACAGAAATACTACAAAAGACTTGCTTTACTCGGGAAATATATTATTATAATAGATTTCCCATAATGGATGAAACTAAATTTTCCAATTATAGTAATAATAATAATGATAATGGTAAAGATTTGGAGCCTTTGTATATCAGTGGCCAGTTTCTCCCGCGTGCATAAAAACGGACTCTAAAACTAATTAACCTAGCCTATAAGCCATATCCTTACCTACTTACCTAATGGGGAGCAATATCCCCCTGCGACCTCCCTTACACTCTCGTATTCTTAGTCAGCCGTCATCATAAATACTGGTGGCCGCTAACATACAGACCCTCCAAGTGATTTTAGCCTTTATACAGTATTTTCAAATATTGCCTTGTGGACACAAACTGGTCTTTCGTAATTGGATTATCTTCCAATATGTAGATGCATATTAGGCCAGAATCACATAGAAAGCGAGACACGGAGACACCGAAATGCGAGACATCTCGCACTACGTCACCCTGTTGCATAGGCATTGGCACGTGCTAACGTTTCTCACTTAACAAGATGGATTCCTTGACTGATGTTGCATTAGTTCAATTTTTATAAGTTTTTATAGTTTATATGTAAAGTATCTGTTTTAATATTGTTGATGTTTTTAAAATATTTCATTTTAATTGTTCATTACTTCTTATATCATATATTTCCTTTCCTCATTGGGTTATTTTTCCCTGTTGGAGCCCTTGGGCTTATAGCATCTTGCTTTTCCAATTAGGGTTGTAGCTTAGGTAGTAATAATGATAATACAGTAATGATAATAATATTTAGTAAGGAAAGAAAAAAAGCTGTTGTTACCATGAGCATTTTCTACTGAGGAACAGAAAAGGAGAATTTAATAGATAAGAATAATCTGCTAATTGATGAAATATAAAGATGAAAAAATTCTGATAATTAAAAAATGTCATACTGGACAAGAATTGTGCTTCCATATTTGCAGTCTGCGGGTTGAAATTGCCATAAACAAATATCGGTAAATATAGTATATGATATTTTAAGTACTAGCAAAACAAATTTGCTATGAGAAATAGACGAGTTGGGTAGTTTTTCTCTATATATTTAATAAGGGCTGGTGTGTGATAACTAATGTATCGGTCTAATAGTAAGTCGATTGTTTACATCTGGGAGACTGATGTCGAGTTCCTGCGCATGCGTTGCTTGCATTCGCTTTGGCCAGCATTTCGGTTTTTTGTGTGAGGTAATCATTATCTGGCTTTTTTTTTAACCAATTAGGAGCTTCCAAATATTTATGCTTAAGTTCCCGGATGTTGTGTTACAACAGCCAATTTTCTTTCCACCCATCCCGTCAGTTTGAGTTAAACCACCATCACATAGACGTATCCAAGAGGGAACTTAAGGGAAGTACAATCTATTTCGAAATTTAGTGTAATTTCCTGTTCTATGTCGGCAATTGATTATGAAGGAAATACTCTCCGTTTAGTGTAAAGCTATTGTTACTCATGTGAAATTAAAAAAAATAACCGTGTAATAATGCCTCAAAGGTCCGATTTTGATTTAATTTTTCGGAAACCAGCACATTTTTACTGCAAAGCTTCTGTAAGGATTGCCAAGACAAAAAAAAAAATCGTGTCAATCATAAGGTAAAGAATTATTTGTGATTTACATTTAGTTTGTGACCTGGGAAGGGGGTAAGGGGTTTGGCTAGCAGTTGTGACCTGGGAAGGGGGGTTCTGGGTCTTGCACCCCGGCTAGGGGTTGTGACCTGGGAAGGGGTATCTGGGGGCTTGTCTCCAACTAGGGTTGTGACCTGGGAACTGCTAGGTTAGGTTAGGTGGGTTGGTTAGGTTCTGTAGCCTTTTAGAAATATCAAAAGTGTTAAATAATCCTGTTTTGGCCTGTTTTCAGCCACTTACATGAACCATATATTTTTCCAACAGGTAATCCTGTGCTTATTTTGCATCTCCGACCATTATTATTGCTGCAAATCACTCGTTTATGACATTTCCCCACCCAAAAACCCCGGGTTCCCACTGGGGTCCCCCATAATTGTTTTTATATAAGGGGGTCCAAAAACTAACGAACGGGTGGTTTGCCCCAATAATCATGGTCAGAAAGTTATAAAACAAGTTAGTGAGTAGGAAAAATATATGGTTCATGTATTTGGCTAGAAATTAAAGTATATATTTACCCTGATATCATTAGAAAAAAAATTTATCTTGATACTCAGTTGAGTTTTGAAATTAGTTTTAAAGCTTATAAACAATAGCAGAAACACTAAGAAAGAATACAACAAAACACACATACACACACAAAATAACATCAGCTAAATAATCTTACAACTGCAGGTTGAACAAAATTTATTCTTTTAAATCATAATATTTTATTTGAACATGCAAAATTCACAACACGATATATTTAATATTTTTTTTTTTCAAACCAGAATGAAATTTCAATCCTATTAATAGAAATGAAAACATGACAGTAGGTTGAACACAGTGAATATTTTAAATTAGTGGCCTATTGAAATTTTATTCTTATTTAAAGAAATGAACAAAAAAGATCAGCAGGTTAATGTCAATGTGTCTTTTTAAATATTCAACTTAGCCGGTGAATATATAATAGCTGCTACTCAGCGGCTCGACGGAAAACACACTCAAAAACTTGCGAGCGATCGCTATGAAGGTTGCGGGTGTGCCCACCAGCGCCAACTATCGGCCAGATACCACTCTTGCATGTAAACAAACCCTTCAATTCTTCTCTGTCGACCTTGACGACAAGACGTATCTTTACTCGCTGTAGAACCTGGAGTTTTCTCAACATATTTGGTGAAGTACTTCATTTTGGTTTGAGCTTTCGCAGTGCAGGTGTTTTATCTTCAACTTAAATCTTGAACTCGTTTTTGGATAGATTTAATTTTTGATGACTTTGGATTGTTTTTTGGACTGTCTTTGACTTTTAAATGGCCGACCCTTCCCTTAGTACGGAAGTGTGTTTTAGGCTTTTAGCAATTATCTTATCACGTTATAAATTAATTATAGATTTTCCTCTATATATTTTATATCTCACCCGCCTTTATTAGGCCTCTTCGATTAGCTTTCCATTTATAATAAACATCAAGATAAATTTTAATGATTTGTTTATATGCGACCTTTCCTGAGAGTAGGCGGTCCTAACTTGGAAACCGAAGTTAAACAACGTTGAGCCCTTTCAATCGTAAATAACTTTTTCAATATTAATCTTACCCGATAATCATGTAGCTGTCAACTCCGTTGCCCGACAGAATTCTACGGAAGGGATACGCCAGCGATCACTATACAAGAAGGGGGTGTACTCACCAGCGCCACCTGTGGCCAGGTACTGCAGTACTTCTTGTTGACACCACCTCAATTTTTCCTCTGTCGTGCTTCCGGCAAGACCTACATGGATACGCTTATAATTTTGGAGTCTTGTTCACGGTTTTTGGTGAAGTATTGCTCTAAGATTTCAGCTTTCGCTATACAGGAAACTTGTCTCTTAGCTTAGATAGCTTTTAGATTGATTTGATTAATGGTTAACGATATTTTGCTTTAATTGGAATTCCCCCTTGACTGTTCTTTGATTCAAGATGTCCGACCTTTCTCAAGCT
The DNA here is from genome assembly GCF_036898095.1 of Palaemon carinicauda. NCBI lineage: Eukaryota > Metazoa > Arthropoda > Malacostraca > Decapoda > Palaemonidae > Palaemon > Palaemon carinicauda. The sequence goes on along the minus strand of NW_027171761.1, from coordinate 515,064 downwards.
CCTCCCCAAAGACGATGTAGGACTTGTATTAGGCGTATTCCGAAGGCCTCGGTTGATCCTCACACCGTTTGTTCCGACTGTAGGGGAAAATCCTGTCAGTTGGAAGATCGATGTGAGGAATGCGCCGGACTTTCGGAACTTGATTTTGTTCGATTCCTCAAGTATACCACTAAGTTAGAGAGAGAGAGAGTTAGGAGGAGTTCGGCTCGCTCTTCGCTTTATTCCTCACCCCATGATCCTCAACCTTTTCCTCCCCCTGTAGTGGCTACCCCCGATCCTACTATTTGTGCTCAGCCTGATATGTCTGATGTTTTACGTGCCATTCAGGCTTTAGGTGATAAAGTGGAGTCGGTAGTGAGTGACCACAAGTTCCTCTTGGCAGACGTCAAGGAACTTAAAGTGAAAAGTGCAGTGGGAAGTGGTAGTGCCAGTGCTGTGCCGAGTGCTAGTGTCAGTGTCAGTGTTGTGCGTGAGGGTACTTCTGTGCGTGCCAGTCGTCCTCCCAGTCCGGGACCTCTTGCAAGCTCCCAAGCCCAGGGGAGAAGCAATGTCGAAGGGCAAAAGGGTTCGGCAGGCCTTGATCGGCGCACAGCAGTATCCTCGGTGGTTGCGGGCGTATCTTACAGAGATCGTCACTTCCACTCTCTGACGATTGAGCCCTTATTTTCCTCGTCTGCAGAAGAATTTTCGGGGAGAAAACGCTGGACTCAGGTCTCAAGACCTCTTAAGCGTAAAGTCCAGACCGCACGAGTTCTACAGCCCGGATGTAGTCATTGGGCTAGCTCTGACTCGCCGCAGTCATCAGGTGACTGCACGCCTCCTAAGAGAGGTAAGGCGATGCCTCAACAGACCTCAACTTCTGTTAAGGCTCTGCCTCAACAGACCTCAACGTCTGTTGATCCCAAGATGGCTTTGCTGCAGTCTTTGCAGTCGCAGCTTGCGGTATTGATGCGTGAGTGTCAGGCAGAGAAGGTTACACCTCCTCCTGCGAGCGCTCCTCCTCCTCTACGCAGTCCAGTCTGCCAGACGTACGAAGTTGAGGTTCCTCAAGCTACCTCCATGCGTGAGCTACCGCGTTGGGAGTTGCCAGATACCAGCGTTGTGCAGCAACCTCCACCTTCCTTGAGGCAGGAACCTCTTACCACGCGGCAACCTCCTCAACAATGGGGACAGGAGTCTTATGCCTTACAACCTCCTCTACCTTTGAGGCAAGAGTTTCTTGCAGTAAGACCATCCTCGAGGCAGCAACCTCTTGAGGTACGACAACCTCTGCCATCCTTGAGGCAGCCACCTCAGCTCTCGCAGCTGATACCTCCACTTTCCTCGAGGCGAGAACCTCAACTCTCGAGGCAAGCACCTCAAGAACCTCAACTCGTGAGACAGGAGCCTCTTTCTGCGCAGCCGCCACCTCAACTCTCGCAGCACCCACCTCAAGAACCTCAACTCGTGAGACAGGAACCTCTTACTGCGCAGCCACCTCAACCCTTGAAGCAAGCGCAACTCTTGAGACATGAACCTCATGCAATGAGTCAGCCACCTCAACGCATGCATCTCCCTCTTTCTCCTCAGCTTGAGCAGTCTTTGCAGCCTGAACCTCAGGTTTTACTACAGTCGCCTCTCACCACGCTTGCTCCCCAGACTCCCGCAGAGCCTCCTTCTTCTCAGCCTCATGACTTTGTCATTACCAGCCCTCATCCTCTTCAACAGAGACTTGAGGATGAATCCGCAAGTGTATATGCACCCGCTTGTCAGGATTCTGCCGTTCAGCATACCGCTGTAACTTTACCTCTCGCTTCTCAACCCTCAGGTGATGAGGTTTCTGAGGAGGAAGCTGCGCACCTGGATGATCCCTCTTCTGACGTGGAGGAACCCAAGTCGTTACCACCCTCCATTGACTTTCGCAAGGTCCTGGCTCTTTTCAGAGAAGTTTACCCGGATCACTTTGTTTCTGCTACCCCTCGCTCTCCTCCATCAGAGTTTTCTCTAGGCATGCAACCTGTTAAGTCTGCCTACACTAAGCTCGTCTTCGCTAGATCTTCTAAGAGAGCTTTGAGAATGTTAGGGGATTGGTTGCAGTCCAAGCAGCAACTAGGGAAGACGTCATTCATGTTTCCACCTACTAAGCTGACTTCTAAGGCGGGCGTATGGTATGCCACAGGAGAGGAACCAGGCTTGGGAATCCCTGCCTCTGCCCAGGCTGACTTCTCAAGTTTGGTTGACTCTCCACGAAGGTCGGCTATGAGGCGCTCTAAGGTCTGCTGGACCTTTTCTGACTTAGACCACTTCTTAAAGGGAGTCTTTCGCGCCTTTGAGATTTTTAATTTTCTCGACTGGTGCCTGGGGGCCTTGAGCAAGAAGACTGCCCCATCTGATAAGGACTCGGCCATGCTTATCATGTCCTGTATGGATAAAGCAATTCGCGATGGTTCCGGCGAACTTGCCTCCATGTTTGTTTCGGGAGTACTCAAGAAAAGGGAACAACTTTGCACCTTCCTTTCCACTGGTATCACCTCTTGTCAAAGGTCTCAGTTACTTTTTGCTCCGCTTTCTAAGTTCCTGTTTCCTGAGGACCTTATCAAGGAATTGTCTGCGGCTCTTATTCAGAAGGACACTCATGACCTTGTGGCCTCTTCAGCACGTAAGGCTAAGGTTGCTCCTTCGGTTCCTAGAACTTACCGCACCCCAGTGGCCGATACTCCTGCTACAAGATTTATTCCGCCCTTTCGTGGCAGAGCCCCCAGCCGAGGAAGTACCCGTCCAGACGGTTTCAGGGGCAGGTCCAAGAAAGGTCTCAAGCCTTCGAAAGGCAAACATTGACTCTCCTCCTCTCCAGACAGCAGTAGGAGCCAGACTCAAGATCTTCTGGCAAGCTTGGGAAAGAAGAGGTGCAGACGCCCAGTCTGTCAAGTGGCTAAGGGAGGGTTACAGGATACCATTCTGCCGCAATCCCCCTCTGACCACTTCTCCCATCAACCTCTCTCCCAACTACAAGGAAAAGGACAAGAGGCTAGCGTTACACCAAGAGGTGTCGCTCCTGTTACAGAAGGAGGCAGTGGTGATAGTCCGGGACCATCAATCCCCGGGCTTCTACAACCGTCTCTTTCTGGTGGCCAAGAAGACAGGAGGTTGGAGACCGGTGCTGGACGTCAGTGCGCTCAATGCTTATGTCACCAAGCAGACGTTCACTATGGAGACGACGAAGTCGGTCCTAGCAGCGGTCAGGCAGGAGGACTGGATGGTCTCGTTGGATCTGAAAGACGCTTACTTTCACGTTCCTATTCATCCAGACTCCCAACCTTTCCTGAGATTCGTTTTTGGAAAGGTTGTGTACCAATTCCAAGCCCTGTGTTTTGGCCTAAGCACGGCGCCTATGGTGTTTACGCGACTGATGAGGAATATTGCGAAATTCCTCCACTTGGTGGACATCAGAGCCTCCCTTTATTTAGACGACTGGCTGTTAAGAGCCCCCACAAGTCGTCGCTGTCTGGAGAGTCTCAACTGGACTTTGGACTTGATCAAGGAACTGGGTCTTTTGGTCAACTTAGAAAAGTCCCAGCTTATTCCTTCCCAAACCATCGTTTACCTGGGAATGGAGATTCGGAGTCAAGCTTTTCGGGCTTTTCCGTCGGCCCCAAGAATCAGCCAAGCCCTAGAGTGCATTCTGAGCATGCTGAAGAGGAACAGATGCTCGGTGAGACAGTGGATGAGTCTAACAGGGACCCTGTCATCGTTAGCCCTGTTCACCGAGTTAGGGAGACTCAACCTCCGCCCCCTTCAATTCCATCTTGCAGCTCACTGGGACAAGAATATGACGCTCGAAGCGGTCTCTATTCCTGTTACCAAAGAGATGAAGACTTCTCTCATGTGGTGGAAGACCAACATCCTTCTCAAGGAGGGTCTATCGTTAGCGGTTCAGACCCCCAATCTTCATCTCTATTCGGACGCATCAGACTCGGGCTGGGGCGCGACCTTGGACGGACAGGAATGCTCGGGAACATGGAACAAGGAACAGGAAACGCTTCACATCAACTGCAAGGAGTTGCTGGCAGTTCATCTGGCTTTAATGAACTTCAAGTCCCTCCTGCTAAACAAGGTGGTGGAGGTGAACTCCGACAACACCACAGCCTTGGCATACATCTCCAAGCAGGGAGGGACCCATTCGAGGAAGCTGTACGAGATAGCAAGGGACCTCCTCATTTGGTCAAGAAGTCTAAACCTCTCTCTGGTAACGAGGTTCATTCAGGGCAATATGAACGTCTCGGCAGATCGCCTCAGCAGGAAAGATCAAGTCATCCCCACGGAATGGACCCTTCACAAGAGCGTGTGCAACAGACTTTGGACCTTGTGGGGTCAGCCAACGATAGATCTGTTCGCCACCTCCATGACCAAGAGGCTCCCTTTGTACTGTTCCCCAGTTCCAGACCCAGCAGCAGTTTACGTGGATGCTTTTCTGCTGGATTGGTCCCATCTCGAGCTATATGCATTCCCGCCGTTCAAGATCATCAACAGAGTCATTCAGAAGTTCGTCTCTCACGAAGGGACACGGCTGACGCTGGTTGCTCCCCTTTGGCCTGCAAGAGAATGGTTCACAGAGGTACTACAATGGCTGGTCGACGTTCCCAGGACTCTCCCTCTAAGAGTGGACCTTCTACGTCAACCTCACGTAAAGAAGGTACATCCAAACCTCCACGCTCTTCGTCTGACTGCCTTCAGACTGTCAAAAGACTCGCTAGAGCTAGAGGCTTTTCGAAGGAGGCAGCCAGAGCGATTGCCAGAGCAAGGAGGATATCCACTCGTAGAGTCTATCAATCCAAGTGGGAAGTCTTCCGAAGCTGGTGCAGAGCCAATGCAGTTTCCTCTACCAATACCTCTGTAACCCAAGTTGCTGACTTCCTGTTACATCTTAGGAATGTTAGATCTCTTTCGGCTCCTACGATCAAAGGGTACAGAAGTATGTTGGCTTCAGTTCTCCGCCACAGAGGTTTGGATCTTTCCTCCAACAAGGATCTACAAGACATCCTTAAATCTTTCGAGACTTCTAGAACGTCGATTGTCCACTCCAGGCTGGAATCTAGACGTAGTCTTAAGGTTCCTTATGTCTCCTAGGTTTGAACCTCTCCAGTCAGCTTCTTTCAAAGACCTTACTCTCAAAACTCTTTTCCTCGTCTGCCTTGCAACAGCCAAAAGAGTTAGTGAGGTTCACGCCTTCAGCAGGAACATAGGATTCACATCCGAATCAGCAACATGTTCCTTACAGCTCGGATTTTTAGCAAAAAATGAACTTCCTTCACGTCCTTGGCCTAGATCGTTCGAAATTCCTAGCCTTTCCAACATGGTGGGTAACGAGCTAGAGAGAGTTCTTTGCCCTGTCAGAGCTCTAAAATACTATCTTAAAAGGTCAAAACCTATACGAGGACAATCAGAGGCCTTATGGTGTGCCATCAAGAAACCTTCGATGCCTATGTCCAAAAACGCAGTTTCGTATTATATAAGGCTTCTGATTAGAGAAGCTCATTCTCACATGAAGGATGAAGACCTTGCTTTGCTGAAGGTAAGGACCCACGAAGTGAGAGCTGTAGCCACTTCGATGGCCTTTAAACAGAACCGTTCTCTGCAGAGTATTATGGATGCAACTTTTTGGAGGAGCAAGTCAGTGTTTGCATCATTTTATCTCAAAGATGTCCAGTCTCTTTACGAGAACTGCTACACCCTGGGACCATTCGTAGCAGCGAGTGCAGTAGTAGGTGAGGGCTCAGCCACTACATTCCCTTAATCCCATAACCTTTTTTAACCTTTCTCTTGAATGCTTTTATTGTTGTTTTTTGGGTTGTTACGGTAGGCTAGAAGCCTTCCGCATCCTAGTTGATTTGGCGGGTGGTCAATTCTTTCTTGAGAAGCGCCTAGGTTAGAGGTTGTGTAGAGGTCCTTTAGTATGGGTTGCAGCCCTTTATACTTCAGCACCTTAGGGTTGTTCAGCCTCCTAAAAGGAACGCTGCGCTCAGTAAGGAAGACGAACTTATTAAAGGCAGAGTAATGGTTCAAGTCGACTTCCTTACCAGGTACTTATAATTTCATTGTTATTTTGAATAACTGATAATATGAAATACGGGATACTTAGCTTCTTGATATACTGTACATGTACACTGGTTTTCACCCACCTCCCTGGGTGTGAATCAGCTACATGATTATCGGGTAAGATTAATATTGAAAAATGTTATTTTCATTAGTAAAATAAATTTTTTAATATACTTACCCGATAATCATGATTTAATTGACCCACCCTTCCTCCCCATAGAGAACCAGTGGACCGAGGAAAAATTGAGGTGGTGTCAACAAGAAGTACTGCAGTACCTGGCCACAGGTGGCGCTGGTGAGTACACCCCCTTCTTGTATAGTGATCGCTGGCGTATCCCTTCCGTAGAATTCTGTCGGGCAACGGAGTTGACAGCTACATGATTATCGGGTAAGTATATTCAAAAATTTATTTTACTAATGAAAATAACATTTTACAGAGCTAATGATTTAAAACTTATTAAATGAATATTTTTTAGTAGATATTTTATGAAAGATTTTCTTTGAATAGTCTTCGTACTGTTTCAAAGATGAACTAACGTTTAGTTTATTTATGCTACGCAGTTTGCGCTCTATCGTTACGATAGAGAGAGAAAGTATCACGGTTTCACTTTGCAGAAAGAGTAAATCGATTCTGACGTTTTGTTCATTCTTCTTTCAAAGCTTAAATGTTTTAAATTCTATTTTAAAGGAACTTTTTAATTGAAAAACCTTTCAGTTTTTTCCTTTGGTCAAATAACCTGTTTTTTGACGAAACGTAAGTGGGCTCTTCTCTTCGGTGCTAAATCAAGAGAGAGAGAGAGATAGAGACGGAGAGAGAGAGGAGAGAGAACGTTCCGATCTTTATTCTCGTCCCAAGCGAGTAACGTTGTTCTCGAGTTACTCTCGTCCCTAGTCTCTGTACGGGGAGAAAGGATAAAACGTTTTTAGTTTTTATTCTCGTCCCAGGCACTGTACGGTGAGAGATTGAAAACGTAGTTTTGAATGAACTAGTGTTTAGTCTCTTCCCCAGCCACTGATCTTTTTATCTTAAAATATGTTTACTGTTTTTTGCTTGTATTAATGTGCTTACATTATACGACTGATTTCGCAATTATAACCTTTTGATGAGGGTAGAATTGCGTGCTTCAGGTAGAAATCAGTTTTATTCATACCTAATGTGAATTGTTTAAAAAATTCGATTTCAGTGAAATAAGTGCAAAACAGAAAATCGTAGTGATAAAGTGATATTGCGCAAAGTGTTATCAGTGTTGCGACCGAGGGTTCGTCTGTTCGTGCCTGTCGTTCGCCTAGTCCGGGACCTCTTGCAAGCTCCCAAGCCCAGGGGAGAAGTAATGTCGTACGACTTATGGGTTCGAGAGGCCTTGATCAGCGAACAGACGTTCCCTCTATGGTATCAGGCGTATCTCACCAAGATCACCCCTACCATAAGGCGAGAGAGACGATTTTCTCCTCGTCATCCGAAGGCTTTTCGCATAAGAAACCGTGGAACAAGGTTTCGAGGCCCTTTAAGCGAAAGTCAGTCCTTTCAGGACAGGTCCAGCGTCCTGGTTTTAACTATTAGGACAGCTCTGACCCTATGCAGTCATCGGAAGACTGCTCGCCGCCTAAACAAAAGCGTAACACAGACTCCGAGAGTCTTTTTGTAGGCAAGGTTTTGCAGTCACAGACGTTACCCTCGTCTCTTACCGCAACCATTCCCGTTGATCCTAAATGGGTTGTACGGCAAGACATGCAGAATAAGCTTGCCTCTCTTATGGAAGACTATTCTGCCGATAAGGTTCACGTTGATCCTAGCCGTTTATCTCATCGAGATCCTGGCCTTCAGCCGCCCAAACGAACCTTTGTGCGTCCTGTTGACGTTGGCGTAGCTAAGTCACGTCAGTCACGATATGTAGAGCCTCACTCGATGCGGTCACGTGTTGATTTTCAGCCGGATTTGGACGTTAGGCCGCTTCCTAATGCTCCTGTTGACGTTCAGGACGTTCGCCAGCCAGCGGAGTTGACTTGTTTTGACGCTGAGCGTCAACTACCGCAGTCTAGAGTTGTTTTGACTGCTCAGACTAGGCAGTCAAAACAGTCTCGAGTGGACGCCGAGCGTCCTCCCGCACCTGTTGTTGTTGACAGTTCACAGACTGTTAAGCAGTTACATGACGTTGCGTCCTGGTCCGCTACTAGTGCACCAGTGCGTGTGGACTCTGCTTGTAAAGCATTGCCACCACGGTAGGTCTCTCCCTTGCTTGAGACTCGGCTATTGTTGGACAAGGTTTCTTCAGATAAGGAAGTTGCTGTTCCCCCTCCTACTGATATTCCCTTGAGGACTCTGTCAGGCGGAGAGGAGCCTAAAGCTGCTTAGCCCTCTATGGACTTTAAATAAATCATGCTGATTTTTAAGGATCTTTGTCCGGATCTTTTTGTAACTGCTGCTCCTCGTTTGCCTAAACGTCAGAGTTTACACTAGGCCTAGCTACTTCGAAGCCGTTGTTTTATAAGCTAGTGCTCTCTCGCTCTTCTAAGAGAGCTTTACGTTTGCTAGGCGACTGGTTTATCACCAGGAGGAGTTTGGGGGAGACAGCCTTTGCTTTCCCTACTTTTAAGCTGGCTTATAGAGCGAGAGTCTGATATGACACGAGAGAAGTTCTCGGCTTGGGAGTTCCTGCCTCTGCCCAGATAGACTTCTCAAACCTCATAGACTCTCCCTGGCGCCTGGCCATGAGACGCTTCAAGATTTTACAGGTCGACTTCAGAGCTATTTTCGAGCGTTTGAAGTTTAGCTGTACAATTATGTCATGCATAAACAAGGCTTTCAGGGATGGCTCCAATGATCTGACAGCCATGTTCTCTGCAGGAACAAGTCCCTCAGGGATGGCTCCAATGATCTGGCAGCCATGTTCACTGCAGGAGTACGTAAGAGGCAAGTGCGCTCAATGCGTTCATTGTCAAGACAAACTTCACGATGAAGTCTACCAGGCTGTCTTGACAGCATTTATGGAAGGCGACTGGATGGTCTCTCTCGACCTTCAGGAGGCATACTTCCACATTCCTATACACCCGGATTCCCAACCGTTTCTGAGGTTTGTTTACAGGAATGTGGGGTACCAGTTTTGAGCCCTGTGCTTTGGCCTCAGTCCTGCGCCTCTCGTGTTTACGAGGCTCATGAGGTATGTGGCAAAATCCCTCCATCTATCGGGGATCCGAGCCTCCCTGTACTTGGACGACTGGCTTCTCAGAGCATCGTCCAGTCTTCGCTGTCTGCAGGATCTACATTGGACGTTGAGTCTGGCCAGGGAGTTGGGACTTTTGGTCAACCTAAAAGTCCCAACTGATCCCATCCCAGATTATTCTATATTTGGGGATGGAGATTCGCAGTCCAGTTTTTTTTTCGGGCTTTTCCGTCTGCCACCGAATAGAACAAGCCCTGCTCGAAGTCCAACTAATGCTGAAAAGAAAACGTTTGTTCAGTCAGGAGTTGGAACAGTCTCGTAGGGACTCTCTCATCCCTGGAGCAGTTTGTCTCACTAGGGAGACTACACCTTCTGCCTCTCCGGTTCCATCTAGCCTCTCACTGGAACTAGGACAAGACGTTAGAGACGGTATCATTCCCAGTCTCCGAACCAGTAAAGGCATGCCTGAAATGGTGGGACAGCAATATCAGTCTGAGAGAGGGACTATCCCTAGCAGTCAAGAACCCAAACCACGTGTTGTTCTCAGACGCGTCGGATTTGGGTTGGGGTGCGACCCTGGACGGTCAGGAATGCTCGGGTCTGTGGACCTCAAGTCAGAAGAGCATGCACATCAACGGCAAGGAGCTATTAGCAGTCCACTTGGCCTTGATGATATTCGAAAGCTTCTTCGAAACTAAGTGGTAGAGGTCAACTCAGACAACACCACAACTTTGGCGTACATCTCCAAGCAAGGAGGCACACACTCCTTCACGCTGCTCGAGATCGCAAGGGACCTTCTCTTATGGTCAAGAAATCGAGGCATCTCCCTGTTGACGAGATTCATCCAGGGGGACTTGAACGTCTTGGCAGACTGTCTCAGTCGGAGGGGTCAGGTGATACCCACGGAATGGACCCTCCACAAGGACGTGGGCAAGAGTCTTTGGGCTACTTGGGGTCAACCCACCATAGACCTCTTTGCCTCCTCGTTTGACCAAAAGGTTACCAATCTATTGCTCTCCAGTCCTAGATACAGAAGCAATCCACATAGACGCGGTTCTACTGGATTGGTCTCTTCTGGACTTATATGCATTCCCACCATTCAAGATAGTCAACAAGGTACTGCAGAAGTTCGCCTCTCACGAAGGGACAAGGTTGACGTTGGTTGCTACCCTCTGGCCCGCGAGAGAGTGGTTCGCCGAGGTACTTCAATGGCTGGTAGACTTTCCAAGAAGTCTTCCTCTAAGGGTAGATCTGTTACGTCAGCCCCACGTAAAGAATGTCCATCAAAGCCTCCCCGCTCTTCGTCTGACTTCCTTCAGACTATCGAAAGACTCTCAAGAGCTCGAGGCTTTTCGAAGGAGGCAGCCAGTGCGATTGCAAGAGCGAGGAGAGCTTCTACCATTAGAGTATACCAGTCGAAGTGGGAAGTCTTTTGAGACTGGTGCAAGTCAGCATCTGTGTCCTCGTCCAGTACCTCTGTAGCCCAAATCGCAGATTTTCTTTTACATCTGAGAAAGGTTCGCTCCCTTTCAGCTCCCACGATTAAGGGCTACAGGAGCATGTTGGCTTCGGTCTTTCGACATAGAGGCTTAGATCTTTCCAACAATAAAGATCTCCAAGATTTCCTTAAGTCTTTCGAGACCTCTAAGGAACGTCGTTTGGCAACTCCTGGATGGAATTTAGACGTGGTCATAAGGTTCCTCATGTCAGACAGGTTTGAGCCATTACATTCAGCCTCCCTGAAGGATCTCACCCTCAAGACACTTTTCCTAGTGTGCTTGGCTTCGGCTAAAAGGGTCAGTGAACTTCATGCCTTCAGTAAGAACATCGGTTTTTTCTACAGAAAAAGCCACTTGTTCACTTCAACTTGGTTTCCTGGCCAAAAAATGAACTGCCTTCTCGTCCTTGGCCTAAATCTTTTGATATTCCTTGCTTATCAGAGATCGTAGGCAACGAACTGGAAAGAGTATTATGTCCTGTTAGAGCTCTTAAGTTCTATTTAGCTTGTACTAAGTCATTACGAGGTAAATCTGAGGCATTATGGTGCTCAGTTAAGAAACCATCATTGCCTATGTCAAAGAATGCTTTGTCATATTTTATCAGATTTTTTAATACGAGAAGCTCATTCTCACTTGAATGAGAAAGACCGATGTTTGCTTAAGGTTAAGACGCACGAAGTTAGAGCTATAGCAACCTCCGTGGCCTTCAAGCAAAATAAATCTCTGCAAAGTATTATGGACGCGACTTTTTGGAGAAGCAAGTCAGTGTTCGCGTCATTTTACTTAAAAGATGTCCAGACTCTTTACGAGGACTGCTACACACTGGGTCCATTCGTTGCAGCGAGTGCAGTAGTGGGTGAGGGTTCTACCACTACATTACCCTAATTCCAATATCCTTTTTAATCTGTCTCTTGAAATGTTTTTTAATATTGTTTTTTGGGATGTACGGAAGGCTAAGAAGCTTTTCGCATCCTTGTTGATTTGGCGGGTGGTCAAAGTCATTTCTTGAGAGCGCCCAGATTAGGGGTTTGATGAGGTCCTGTTAGTATGGGTTGCAACCCTTTATACTTCAGCTCCTGGGAGTCTTTCAGCATCCTAAGAGGATCGCTGGGCTTCGTGAGGAAGACAGACTTACAAGGCAGAGTAATCGTCTAAGTCAACTTCCTTACCAGGTACCTATATATTTTGGTTTTGTTATATTGATAACTGTCAAAAACTCTTAGCTTATATGCTGTAAACTTAATTAACTCTGGTCTCTACCCACCGCCTTGGGTGTGAATCAGCTATTATATATTCACCGGCTAAGTTAAATATTTAAAAATGATATTTTTCAATATTAATCTTACCCGATGATCATGTAGCTGTCAACTCTGTTGCCCGATAGAAATCTACGGTCGGGATACGCCAGCGATCGCTATACAGGTGGGGGTGTACACAACAGCGCCATCTGTGAGTAGGTACTCAAGTACTTCTTGTCAACAAGAACTCAATTTTTCCTCTGTCGTGCCACCGGCAAGATCTACTAATACGCCGTCCCTAACTGGATTTGTTTTCACAACTATTTGGTGAAGTACACTATTCCAGTTTTGAGCTTTCGCTATGCAGGGGTTTTATCTTCATTTCAAAACTTGAACTCGTTTTGGATAGATTTAATTATGGTGACGAAGAGAGTGTGGACTCTCTTTCACTTTTAAATGGCCGACCCTTCCCTTAGACGGAAGTGCTGGTGTCGAAGAGAGTATAGACTCTCTTTCACTTTTAATGACCGACCCTTCCCTTAGACGGAAGTGTGTTTAGGTTTTTGGTAATTTTGCTTAACAAAGTTATAGATTTATTTTATATCTCTCCGCCATTTATAGGCCTCTTCGATTAACTTTCCATTTATTATAAACTTATAAAAATTAATTTTTATGTTTGTTTATATGCGACCTTTCCTAATATTAGGCGGTCCTTACTTGGAACCGAAGTTAGTTAACATTGAGCCCGTCATATCGTATTTCCTGTTAAGAATTTATGCTATTTTAATTTTAATGTTTTTGAAAGAATTTCTTTGATAGTCTCGTACTGTTTTCAAAGATGAACTAACGTTTAGTTTAGTCTCCGCAGTTGTTGACGTTCAGAACGTTCAACATGCGCTCTATCGTTACGATAGAGAGAGAGTATTTCACGGTTTCACGTTGCAGTAAGAGTAAACCGATTCTAGCGTTTCGTTCATTCTTTCTTAGCTTAAATGGTTTTAATTCTAATAAAGGAACTTTTTATTTGGGAAACCTTTCAGTTTTTTTCCTTTAACAAATAATATGTTTTAACGATATATAATTGGGCTCATCTCTCAGGTTCTAAGTCAAGAGAGAGAGAGAGAGAGAGAGATAGAGACGGAGGGAGAGAGAGGAGGATAAACGTTTCGTTCAAGCGGGTAACGTTGTTCTCGTTTTTTTACTCTTCTCCCTAGTCGCTATAGGGGAAGAAGGTAAAACGTTTCTAGAGTTTTATTCTTGTTCCCAGGCTTTATGCGGTGAGAGATTTTAAACGTAGTTTATTTGATCTAGTGTTTAGTCTCTTTTCCAGCCACTGAATTCTTTATCTTTCATTATGTTTTTCTGTTACATTGTAAAACTGTTTTCGCAATTACTACCTTTTAATGAAGGATAGGATTGCGTGTTTCAGGTACAAATCACTTAAAGTTTCGAGTTCAGTGAAATAAGTGCAAACAGAAAATCAAAAGTGATAAAGTGATATGCGCAAAGTGTTACAGTGTTGCGTTCGAGGGTTCGTTTGTTCGTGCCAGTTGTTCACCTAGTCCGATACCTCTTACAAGCTCCCAAGCCCAGGGGAGAAGTAATGTCGAAGGACTTATGGGTTCCACAGGTCTTGATCGACGAACAGACGTTTCCCTCCGTGGTTTCGGGTGTATCTACACACGTTGCCGACGTGATCACCCCACCCACACAAAGACGAGAGAGCCCATTTATTCCTCGTCTGCGGAAGAGGTTTCTCGCAGAAACCATGGACCAAATCTTGCAGCTTTTAAGTGCAAGTCGGTCCCTTCCGCGCAAGTCCAACGGCCTAGGTGTAGCCACTGGGTCAGTTCGGACTCGCTCCAGTCATCCGACGACTGCACACCTCCCAAGAGAGGCAAGGTGGTACCGCAACAGGCAGTAACTCCGTCTGTTGCCGCACCCGCTGTTTTAGACCCTCAGTCACAACGGACAGTAGCTCCGTTTGTTGTCGTCTTTCATAGACCCTAGTGGTCCATGCTGCAGACTATACAGTCTCAGCTTGCTCCTTCATGCAGGAGTATCGTGCTGGAAGGTTGACAATGCACCTGTTAATCTACAACCTTCCACGGTTGTGCGCTCAGCAGATACTGCGGCTGCCTGCTCCCACTCTCCACCTGTGAGAGCTCCACCTCCGATGCGCAGTCGACCCTGCCAGACGCATGTTCATGCTGCACCCTCCATTGACATGCGTGAGCTACCGCATCAGCAGTGGGAAGGTGCTGTAGAGCTGCCGTGTTTTGACACAATGCGGCATGCTCCGCAACCCATGCAGCATGCTCCGCATCCCATACGACATGCTCCGCAACCCACGGCAGTCCCTCCCACGCACCAACACTCAGCTTTTGTTGTTGCCAGCTCCCACACTCCGACTGCGGAGAAGGTTGACGATGCACCCGTGGGCCTACACCTGCCACGGTTGTGCGCTCGGCATGGCTTCCTGCTCTCACACTCTTGTTGTGAGAGCTCCTCCACCCATGCACAGTCAACCCTGCCAGATGTATGATGACTCCCACACACAGAGCACTCCGTTGCCGTGCGTGAGCTACCACAAGCTGCCGTGTTTTGACACGGTGTGTCAGCCTCCGCAACACACTGTGGTTACCGCCACTCGCCCGCAGCAAACTAGTCAGTCAGGAGTTGAGGCTTCCCCACACAACTTTGGTTGTTGCCAACTCACAGACTGTCAAACAGTTACATGACGTTGCCTTCTGGTCTGCTACTTATACACCAGTGCTGTATGTCCTCACACTCCTGTTGTGGTTGACAGTTCAGTTTTTGACAGTTCACAGACTGTCAAGCAGTTTCATAACGTTGCCTTCTGGTCTGCTGCTTTTGCACCAGTGAAACCCTCACTGAGAGAACCTAGCTTTTCTCGGACATGGTTCCTGTAGATGAGATAGTGCTGTTCTCCCTCCTTCTGATATTCCCTTGAGGACTCTGTCATTTGGAGAGGAGCCTTAAGCTGCTTAGCCTCCTATGGACTTTAATTTAAGCATAACATGCTTCCAGGGAGGGTAAATGGTTCCGCTTCAGTCGCTAACCCCGTCTGTTGCCACACCTGCTCCCATAGACCTTGGGCTTTGTTGCAAGACATGCAGTCCAAGCTTAGTCCTTGATAGAGGATTTTTTACGGAGAAGAACCTTCTTGCCAACGACCTTCCTACCGGTTGGTTGTACGCCCTGTTGACGCTGAGGTATCCTACTCACGTCCGCCAGTTGAGATGGTTCCTCCACCGGTGCGACCCAGTGTGGGTTGCCAGTCGCACGTTGACGTTAAGCTACTCTCGGAGGTGGTTGTGGACGTTCAGTGTGTCACTGGGAAGACGTTCAACAACCAGCAGAGGTGACTTGTTGTGACGCAGTGCGGCAACCTCAGCAACCCGATAAGGGGTTGTCTGTACTACCCAGACAGTCTAGACAGTTTCGGGTTGTCGCTGTACTTCCTCGCATCCCCATGGTTGACAGTTCACAGACTGTGCAGCAGTACCATGATCTTGTGTCCGGCTCTGTCACGCATCCACCAGTGCGACCGGATTCAGCGAGTCAGACGTTGCCCACTCCGTTGCAGTTTCCTCATCAGTTCGGATGAGGAACCCTCTGATGAGGACATGGCTGAACAAGAAGATCAATCCCCAGCCCTGCTATCCATCCAGAAGATGCTGAAGAAGGAATACGGCCCTGTCAGGCTGTGGATGAGTCTGGTTAGGACACTGTCATCCGTGGTTCAATTGGTGTCACTTGGAAGACTACACCTCCGTCCTCTTCGGTTTCATCTAGCTCTTCACTGGAAAAGGACAAGACGCTAGAAGCGGTCTCGATCCCGGTTTCCGGAAGATAAGTCTGGTCTAACCTGAGGAAAGGACTTTATCAACCTTTTATAGGGTCTTCCCCTGACTGTTCAGACTCCCAACCACGTTCTCTTCTCAGACGCATCGGACGTAGGCTGGGGTGCGACCTTAGGCGGTAGGGAATGCTCGGGATTATGGAACTCGAGTCAAAGGACAATGTATTTTAACTGCAAGAAGCTTCTGGCAGTACGTCTGACCTGGAAAAGCTTCAGGTCTCTCCTTCAAGACAAAGTAATGGAGGTCAACACGGACAACTCCCTGCTTTGATGTTCATCTCCTAGCAAGGAGGGACCTACTCTCTGACATGGTGCGAGTTCGCTAGTGACCTCCTCTCCTGTTCAACAGGTCTAGACTTTTCACTAGTAACAAATTTCTTCCAAGGCAACTTGAATGTCTTAGCAGTTTGTCTCAGTAGGAAGGGACAATAATTCCAATATATTGGACCCTCCACAGAGATGTATGCAAGAGACTTTGGGTCACCTGGGGCCAGCCAACCATAGATCTCTTCGCAACCTCGATGTCCAAGAGGCTCTCAATACTTTGCTCACCTATCCCGGACCCAGCAGTGGTTCTTTTAGATGCCTTTCTACTAGATTAGTCTCATCTAGATCTATATGCATTCCCTCCGTTCTAGATTGTCAACAAGGTACTGCAGAAGTTCGCCTCTCACGATGGGACAAAGTTGACACTAGTTGCTTCCCTCTGGCCTGCGAGAGAATAACTTACCGAGGTACTTCGATGGCTAGTAGACGTTCCCAGAACTCTTCCCCTAAGGGTGGACCTGCCACGTCTGCCACGCGTAAGAAGGTACTCCAAGGCCTCCACGCTCTTCGTCTCACTGCCTTCAGAGTATCGAAAGACTCTCGAGAACTAGAGGTTTTTCGAAGGAGGCAACCAGAGCGATTGTTAGAGCAAGGAGAACATCCACCCTTAGAGTCTACCAATCGAAGTGGGAAATCTTCCTAAACTGGTGCAAGTCAGTATCCGTATCCTCGACCAGTACCTCTGTAACTCAAATAGCTGACTTCCTCTTATATCTGAGGAAAGAGCGATCTCTTTCAGCTCCCACTTTCAAGGGTTACAGAAGCATGTTGGCATCAGTCTTCCGTCACAGAGGCTTAGATCTTTCCAACAATAAAGATCTACAGGACCTCCTTAAGTCTTTTGAGACCACGAAGGAGCGTCGTTTGGTTACACCTGGTTGGAATTTAGACGTGGTACTAAGATTCCTTATGTTAGACAGGTTCGAACCACTTCAATCAGCCTCCCTGAAAGATCTCACCTTTAAGACTTTTCCTGATATGCTTAACCACAGCTAAAAGAGTCAGTGAGATTCATGCCTTCAGCAAGAACATCGGATTTTCATCCGAAACGGCTACATGTTCTACATCTTGGTTTTCTAGCCAAACACGAGCTGCCTTCTCGGCCTTGACCAATATCGTTCGTTATTCCAAACTTATCGTATGGTTGGAAATGAACTAGAAAGAGTATTATGTCCTGTAAGAGCTCTTAAGTTCTATTTTAAAAACCTTTACGAGGCCCGTCTGAAGCTTTATGGTGTTCAGTTAAGAATTCATCTTTGCCTATGTCAGAGAATTCTTTATCCTATTATTTTCAGACTGTTAATACGAGAAGCTCATTCCCTTCTGAATGAGGAAGACCAAGCTTGGCTGAAGGTAAGGACACACGAAGTTAGAGCTGTCACAATTTCCGTGACCTTTTAATAAAATAGATCTCTGCAAAATATTTTCGACGCAACCTTTTGGAAAAGCTAATCAGTGTTCGCGTCTTTTATCTTAAGAATGTCCAGTCTCTTTACGAGAACTGCTACACTCTGGGACCATTCGTAGCAACGAGTGCGGTAGTGGTGGGGGCTCCACCACTACAATTCCCTAATTCCAGAACCTTTTTAATCTTTCTCTTGAAATATTTCTGGGTTGTCCGGAAGGCTAAGAAGCCTTCCGCATCCTGGTTGATTTGGCGGGTGGTCAAATTCTTTCTTGAGAAGCGCCTAGATTAGAGGTTGTGATGAGGTCCTTTAGTATGGGTTGCAGCCCTTCATACTTCAGCACCTAGGAGTCACTCAGCATCCTAAGAGGATCGCTAGGCTCAGTAAGGAAGACGTACTTAAAAAGGCAGAGTAATGG
Source organism: Palaemon carinicauda (assembly GCF_036898095.1). NCBI lineage: Eukaryota > Metazoa > Arthropoda > Malacostraca > Decapoda > Palaemonidae > Palaemon > Palaemon carinicauda. The sequence goes on along the minus strand of NW_027171761.1, from coordinate 497,054 downwards.
TTCAAGTCGACTTCCTTACCAGGTACTTATTTATTTTATGTTTGTTATTTTGAATAACGGCTAAAATAAGATACGGGATACTTAGCTTCTTTGTTAACATGTATGCTGGTCTCCACCCACCACCCTGGGTGTGAATCAGCTACATGATCATCGGGTAAGATTAATATTGAAAAATGTTATTTTCCTTAGTAAAATAAATTTTTGAATATACTTACCCGATGATCATGAATTTAAGGACCCGCCCTTCCTCCCCATAGAGAACCAGTGGACCGAGGAGAAAATTGAGTTCTTGTTGACAAGAAGTACTTGAGTACCTACTCACAGATGGCGCTGTTGTGTACACCCCCACCTGTATAGCGATCGCTGGCGTATCCCGACCGTAGATTTCTGTCGGGCAACAGAGTTGACAGCTACATGATCATCGGGTAAGTATATTCAAAAATTTATTTTACTAATGAAAATAACATTTTAATTATAAAATAAATTTTTGAATATACTTACCCGGTGAATATATAAATTAAAGGCCCTCCCTTCCTCCCCAATAGAGACGCAGCGGGACGAGAAGAATTGAAGCGTTTGTTTACATGCAAGAGTGGTATCTGGCCGATAGTTGGCGCTGGTGGGCACACCCGCAACCTTCATAGCGATCGCTCGCGCGTTTTTGAGTGTGTTTTCTGTCGAGCCGCTGAGTAGCAGCTATTATATATTCACCGGGTAAGTATATTCAAAAATTTATTTTATAATTAAAATATCATTTTTTTTAAATCATGATGAAATTTTACTATTCAAGTAAATGAAAACTGCTTTTGAAGAACACAGTTTTGCCCGGCACGTGACACGAAAAGTGAACAGGTTCACTTTTGGTCGACACGTGACCACATGCATTTTCCGTCACTGGTTTTTTGTTACGTCCTATGTGACACAGCCGGTAAAGACCTTTGTTACCACTTTAGTTTTCACGCTTGACACTTTTCGGGTCTCGTGTCACACATTTCACGTCACCTCCTATGTTATTCTGGCCTTACACAGCGTATTGTGTCAGCAATGATATTTGTCAAAAAAAGAGAAAGGAGAATTTTAGTTTGTTGGGACAGGGTTGGGATCGCCAGAAAATAGTAAAAAACGTCAGAAAACGGCCTTGTTTTACAGGAATTATAACAATGAAGTAATGAATACACTAGTTGTGTAAATGGTTGTCCCAACAATCTAAATACCAGGACCACTCAGCGCATGAACATAGGAAACCTGGCAGAATAGCCAGCAAGAAATGTCTTGGAACACCAAGAAAACCCTCTTTTAGTGCCTGGCATTTCATAAGATGTCAAATAACTGAGATTTCACACTTTTATCCCAACCTTCTACATACAGTTCTAGGAACACTGGGTGTATGAACATGTTGGAACACCAAGAAAATCCATTAAGATTATGGAACAACACGGGATAACATTTCTAATATGAAAAACAGCTTTTCCTACAGTAAATAGTATACCTTCCACAAATTTAACCTTATTTCCACTGCAAATAAGCCGTTCTACTTTTATGGAACCCCTTCCCCCCCTCCTGACGGACACAGGTGGGAACCTGGGACTTTGGGTTTGGGAGAACAGGACAAAACATGAATATTTAAAAATTTCGAGATTTGTAAAAGGCCACAGAACTTAACAAACCAACCTAACCTAACCTAGTAGTTCCCAGGTCACAGATCTAGCCGGGTGGCAAGCCTACAAATGTGCCTCTTACAAATGAACCAACAGGAGTAGAAATAAATGGAAGTATGGCTTTTGCACAGGAAGTATAAAGTCATTATCGCGCAACAAGCTATGCACAAAAAGGAGCGGATACATCCGAATTGTAAAATGTAAACAAAAGAAGGAAATAGTCTATTTCAGGGAAGAGGATCCCCATATTTTGTGCAATTTTTCTTGGATTTATTATGCGCCCCAGAGAATAATGTATAGAGAAGAAAAGGTTAGTTTGTTCCCTAACTGGAATACAAACCTACGCTATTTACTATGGTTTTTTTACTTTCGGCCAATCTGAAAAGACGAGCCATTAAAATTTAGCAGCTACCTCTTTCACTCACACTCTTGTGATTGAGCTCAATTTGCTTTTGGCTCAGATGATGAACAGTCGTTGCTGCTCTTCATCCTCGCAATTTTTGGACTGTGTGTAATGCTTTTTATTTCTAGTGTTTGTGTATGCGTTGACTTCTGCTGGTGATCGTTCATACCTCTCTTGGTCCTGAGGGCCGCACTTCCGGTACCTTCATGTCCGCCAACGATACAGATCCTCACACCCTTTACCATACCTGCAGAGGTCAACGGTGTGATGTATTAAATAAGTGTATTGAGTTTTGGGAGTGGTCTGCCTCCCATGGGAAAGTTTTTGGCGACGGTGTAAGAAGAAGTCTAAGCGGGACTCTTCTCCTTCGAAGGTTACTTCGAAGCAGAAGAAACCCAATGCTTCTTCTTCCGCTTCCTGACCTTCCTTTGAAGCTCCTGCTCGTTCGGCCTTCTCCAGGAGACCGTCGAGCAGTAGCACAGGATGCTTGGACAACCTCAGTCCTTGAGAGATGGTGTTGCTTCCCCCAGCGAAGTGGGGCGTCCATGTCACTTTCTCCTCTTTTACAGGTTTGGCCCTCCTTTGGGTTACCGAGTCCACCCTCCAAGGAGGCCCTGCTGCAGCTACTTCGCCGGGGTGCTAGTATGCAGTAATCGTCGTTGTTGGAGTTGGATTCTGTGGCACTCGTCGACATTGTGGTATCGGAGGAGTCGTCTGCTGCCCTGCCTGCCGACGTTTCTGTCTCCTCCGCTGTTGCCGAAGACTGCGCTAACCCCTGTTGCTGAACATCCTGCGAAGGGGAAGCAAAGTCCTTGGCATTTCTCTCCGAGTGTTTCTCCTTCCTGAGGGAGTTGAGTTCACTCAACTCCCTCTTCGGAGTACTGCTGCTGACGGTCAGCTTAATGATCCTCCGGCTCCTAAAGGGCGTCATCGTGGTTGTTGTTCCCGACGTGCTCACCTTCCTCTTTGCCTTAAAGGTGCTACTTCGCCATCGGTGAAGAGAAGTCTCTTTGGCTCGTCAGCTTTGTCCTCGCAGCCTTCCTCGGAGGAAGAGCCTTCTCGTCCGACGTCATCTGGTTCCCGCCCTTCGCCTGCTTCCAGATCTTCTTCTGTCGACGTAGCTGCTATTCCTCGAACCTCAGTTCAGGACTCTACGCCTGACCTTCCGGAGGATGTTTGTCCTTCTGAAGGACACATCCTTTCACAGACCATCATCTACCTGCATGTCAGCCTTCGTCTTGCTGATTGCAGACTCGCTGACCTCCTCGTCTGTCTCCTGGTCACTCTCCTGGTTCCTGGCTCATTACCGTTTGTTGGTTTTCTACCTCTCACTACTGTTTGCCTAAGCAATGCGTCACGTTGAAACATTGTTCACCTGGCCGCGCACTTGCTGGCCACCACCTAACCTCGCATAAATCATCAGGGTTCACCGGTTTGACGTTAGGCCGCATGCCATTAAGCAGTACAACCTCAACACCATCTAGCGTGTTAATCACCACCTATGCCCCAGCGTTCGCCGACTCGTCAGCATTCGCCAACGCGCCAGCGTTTGCCTACCCTTTGGAGTTCTCCTCTGTCAGTCTTCACCAACAAGGCGGTGGTCGCCAACGTGCTAACGCTCACCAACACGCAGGCATGCACAGCAACATATTGAAGTGCAGATAGAAGAAAGCGGCCACCATCCTCCACGGACTTCTAAGACGTTACGTCATTCCATGGAGGCACGGGTAGGTGACCACAAAGGGAAGGAGCAGGAGCGGAAAAGTAGGTTACTGTATTGCCCTCCAGATCATTGGTCCTCTCTCCGAGGAAGGGCAGAGTCCCAGTTCACAGATCACTGTCGCCCCATTCCCCTCCATGCAAACGCATAACAGCCTGACCGCCCAGGAAAAGAAGGAAATGGCACTTCTGGGGATTTTAATATCCTGAAATTACCGGCGCCTAAGGCGGACCCACGTAATCCAGCGGTTCTAGTTGACTCCTCAAAGGGAAACATTGGTTTCCTTCCCTTCAGGGGATCTGTCACACAGCACCATCGTCAGCACACAGCCTTGGTTCAGAGCCATTGTAAGGGCAGTCGTACAAGCTTTCGAAAGCCTCTGCGAACCTCCAACAGGCGAGGAACTTGTCCCAGTCTCCTCCCTACCACCTTCGGAGAAGACTCCCCTCGGGACGAGACCTTCACATCTCCGGAGGTGACCAGGAAGTCCAGGCCATCCATTCCGTGCTGGAAGCTTACCATCTTCTTTGCAAAGAGTTTAAAGACTCCAAAACAATGCCGAAGTCCTCTTCGAGGACCGCCAGACCTGCAGAGAGGGTCAGGAGAGTCAGCCACCCTAGAGATGACCGTGACCCACATCGAGATGAGCTCTCGGTGGTGGATGAGGGAGACTTTGCTACTAGTCCCACTTCAGAGAGTAAACAGGAGTCAGAACACGCCTCCTGGCAGGTTCTGACTCTAATAACGGGCTTTCCAGCCCAGAGATATCCTTCCAGAGGGGCAAAGACAGTTTTAGACCATGTCTTCGGCTCTCATAATCCCATAAAGTCCAGTACGGCCTTGCCCTGGACTCGGGAGCTAAAGAGTGGCTGGACCAAGATCGCTGCCGAGTTCTCCTCCTCCTTTCGTTTGGGCTCCTCCCACCACCTCGCGTTCAGCAAAGGAGGTATTACGAGGTTTTGGACGAATCTCGACCAGCTCTTCCACTCTACTATTCTCTGGAGGAGCTGACTAAGCCGTGGGGCACGTTCTCGGTGGCAGAGATCCTCAACTAAGAATAGGTCCCAAAGTATGCTATGCAGGCTACTTCGTGACTAGATATATGGTTAGGTCTTTGGGAATCCTGGTACGGGCTAAGGATTTCTCCAAATAAAGTACCAGGAAGGCGATGGAAACCTTCCTTCTCTAGGGTACCCGGACCATCTAGTTCCTGGCTCACCAAGTATCAAACCTGGACCAACACCATCCTTAAACGCAGGGACTCGGTATCTGAGAGATTCCATCAACAATCCTTAATGCCGAGATCGCGAGGCTCAGGAACTCCTCTCTCGAGGGTTCCTCGTTGTTCGAGTCTAGGGACGTTGAGCATGCTGCAGAGAGGTGGAGGAAGTCCCACCAGGACTCTCTCTTCCATAGGGCTCTGACATCCAAGCCCTATACACCACCAGCTCCTCCACAGCCTAACCTGCCCAAAACCTTGACGAGTAAGACAGCAGCGAAGAAACTGGTGTCTAAAAAGCCCTTTCCTACCCAAGACAAGAAAGGTTCAAAGTCCTCCAGGGAAGGAAAATACTCTAGAGGGAGCGGCCGCGGCTGTAAATGCTAGGGTAGGCATTCCCCCTGCTTGTCTGTCCACCAGTAAGGGGATGCCTACAAAGTTGCCGGAACAGGTGGAAGCAACTCTGGGGTGATCCATGGACAATATCCGTGATTCTTTCAAGGTATCGCGTCCCGTTCATGTCATCTCTCCCTCCCCTGATCAAGGATCCAGTGACGATAGACTCCTTTGCGATGGGATCATCAAAGGGGCTAGCCCTTCGGACGGAAGTCCAGGCCATGTTGGAGAACGGCGCTTTCCAGGAGGTCTTCGGCAATTCCCCAGGCTTTTTCAGTCGACTCTTCCTTGTGAAAAAGGCATCTGGAAGATGGAGACCAGTCATCGACATTTCAGCTCTGAAATGAGTTTGTCAGTCAAACCTTGTTCAGCATTGAGACGGCAGAAATGGTCAGACAAGCAGTAAGACCACCCGACTTCATGTGCACACTGGACCTAAAGGGCGTCAATTTCCAGATCCCAATCCATCCGGCTTCAAGGAAGTATCTGAGATTCAGTTTGGACAACAAGGAATACTAATTCAAGGTGCTGTGCTTTGGTCTTTCCACAGCACCCCAGGTCTTCACAAGTGTTTGCCCTTGTGTCATCTTGGGCTCACAACTTCGGCATCCTTCTCCTATGTTATCTGGACGACTGGCTGATCCTAGCACACTCGGTGGCAGCCCTTCTTCAGCACCGAGACAAATTTCTGGAGCTTCGCCAAGATCTGGGGATCATGGTAAATGTCAAGAAGTCACCTCTGCTTCCCACTCAAAGACTGGTATACAGTATCTAGAAATGATTATAGACACCAACGTACACAAAGCCTTCCCATTAGACGATGTAGTAGTTTGTGGACTGTGGCCAGAGGTAGTACCCAAACTGCCTAGTGTCCGAATGCCGACCACACTCCCACGTTCACTACACAAAAAGGTAAAACGTTGGAATACCCAAAAATCTAGGTAACAGATCAAGAGAACTGGGCACTGGGCACCACCCCTTGATTTTATACTGGACAAGAGGACCCAGTTAGAACTGTAATTGCTTAATATTATTCAGAGATAAGCCGTTTTCAGGTTATTTCAGTACTAAACATTGGTGGAGGAAACAAAAAAAAAAAAGGGGGGGGGGAAACAATGATACGAAGGAAAAAGGAGGAGGCGACATTTACAGGGGAAGGAAATGCTTTCAGTTTATAATATAAAGGGAAAATAAGTTTAATTCATTCCTGAGAGAAAAAAAATACAATGAAAAACGGATTTTGACGAAGGAAAAATCTGTTTCTGGGCGAGGAACCTAGGTCACCCAGTGAAATGCTCCTCTATCACCATTTCTAAGGCATAGTTATTGCTTAATATACCAGAGAAAGAGAGATGCATGGAATGCCAGGAATAAACCTAGCTTGCTCACTCTTTGAGTGTCGGTATAGAAAACTGGGGCATGATTGAACCACGACCATAGATCCCTCACCAATTAGACCTCTCCTTCATCAACATACCCCCTCTCTACCCCTACATCTCCCCACCCCTCATCCTCATTCCTCCCAGCACCCGAAGCTTGGACTAACCAGGGTGAGGGAAAAAAGGGAAAGGGTGGGTTCACTGGGCGACACAGGTCCCTCGCCCAGAAATAGATTTTTCCTTCGTCAAAATCCCTTTTCTGGGCTCGACCTGTGTCGCTCTGTGAAATCATAACAGAGAAATGGTACAAGCTTGGGAAGGGTTAAACACAAGGGACTGAAACTAAAAACATATAATGCAAAAAGAGAGTTTAATAGTATAAAAATATTTGAAAATATAAAACATAAGATATACAAAACAAACAGATAAACTGGGTAAACTCTCAAAATAAAAATGCCATTGCAACCAAGTAAAAATAGGATTTTGACGAAGGAAAAATCTATTTCTGGGCGAGGGACCTGTGTCGCCCGGAGCGACACAGGTAGAGCCCAGAAATACAAATTCCAAGCAAACAATGTAACCTGAGGTAAGGATGCACATAAAACATACAACAAGAACGGTAGAGGGAGTAGGCAAGGCAGGCTAAATACGCTCCTTATGAGGAGACAAGATAAAAAGATAAAGGGGAGAAGTAAATAGGGGACCTATTTATAATGGTTCGTCTCTATCCGGAGGAATAATACATCCAGCCGCCACTGTCGCAAATATAAGGGCCTCCAAGGATTTTAGATAGTGACGCTTAAAGATTGAAGGAGATTTCCATCCGGTGTACCTTTTCAAATCTTCAAAATTCATGTTATGGAAATAATTAACTGAGGTTGCCACAGCTCGGACATCATGGGCATGAGGAACCGAGAGAGGATTGGCCTGTTTAATAGAATAAAGCATTTGTTGTCGAATTCCCTTTAGGAAGGAGTTCGCCACGTTCCTGAATAAACGAAGGGCCTGAAGATGTAGAAGAAGTCCTACGCAAATAACCTTTGAGAGTGTAGACAGGACACAGGGAAAGATCTGGAGGAAGTGGAACAATTCTCCACAGAGTCCATCTGGACTGGGATCTTCATTTTTAGCTAAGAACCGTCTATCCGGCGAGAGTAAGACCTATCCAGACGTAAGAAATTCAATGTGACCCGGATCTCTGGATAAGACTGACAGCTCAGATATTCTAGCACCGGAAGCCAAACTCAACAAAAATAACATTTTCCTAAGGATTGTTATGTAAGAACAAGAATCATTATCAGTATCAGAAGCCAGCTTAAGGACATCATTGAGAAACCACGAAACCGCAGCAGGTAGAGTTGCTGGTTGCAATCTAGCACAAGCTTTTGGGAATGGATGTAAAGTACGAATCCGAAAGATCAATATTGAACCCGGATTGAAAAATTCTCTTCAAGGCGGACTTAATCGTGGTAATAGTCCTTGCAGCTAAACCCCCTTCAAACAATGTTCGAAAAAAGGTAACCGCAAGATTGGTAGTCATCGTTCTAACATCCGAATCCCTCAGGAACTTGGCCAATTTCCTAACAGCAGAATCATAATGCCGTAGAGTAGAATCCCTTTTATCCGACTTCAGGAAAAAAGTGTTAATAGGTTCGATAGCAGCATCCTTCTGAGCAGGAAATTTCATGAAGTCCATAAAGTTAGGGCACTCAGAATTCTTGAGGAAGTTGACACACTGCGAGTTTGTACTGTGTGAGACAGCAACGGGTTGGTAAGCCGTCGAGGCTGGAGACCCAGTTCCGCTAAGAGAGGAAACCAATTGCTCTTCGGCCAGTTGGGGGCCACAAGGGCTACTTGACCGTGGAAAGACCGAAGCCTGTCCAGAACTCGCATCAACATGTTGACCGGAGGAAAAAGGTAGATCCTCTGCCAGGTGTTCCAGTCGAGAGACATGGCGTCCGTGGCATAAGCCTGAGGGTCCAGGTTGGGGGCTACTTAACACCAGAGTTTGTGGTTGGTCTTCGTGGCGAAGAGGTCCACCTGGAGACTTGGAACCTGCTGGCAAATCAAACGGAACGATTGGCTGTCCAGAGACCATTCCGATTCCAAGGGAGTCACCCGAGCTAGGACATCGGCTACGACATTTCTGACGCCTTCTAGATGAACCACTGACAGATGCCAATGGTTTTTTGCTGCCAAGGAAAAGATGGCAATTATCACATGATTGATGTGACTGGATTTGGATCCTCCCCTGTTGAGGCAATGAACCACCACTGCGCTGTCCAGAACCAGCCTGATATGCTGGTTCTTCGATGGGGAGAGCTTCTTCAGGGTCAGGAAGATGGCCATGGCTTCCAGGATATTGATATTCATTTGACGGAAGGTCGCAGACCACAAGCCCTGTACCTCCTTGAGCGGGGAGTAACCCCCCCACCCGGTGAGGGAGGCGTCCGTATGGACAATCAACGCCGGGGGAAGGGTACTGAAGAGGCATCGACTTGGCCAAATTCTTGACTTTCGTCCATGGAAGGAGCCTTTTCTTGAGAATAGCTGGAATTCTCGAAACTTTGTCCCGGAGACTGACGTTCGCCCTGGACCGCCACACCCGGTTGATGTCCTTCAACCTGGCCTTCAACATAACATCCGTGACGGAAGCAAACTGGAGAGAACCCAGGACCCTTTCCTGGTTCCTTGGAGACGTAAATTTGGATCCTAGAAACTGTCTTGTGGCCCTTGCGATCTCCTTCCATTTCTTCAGGGGAATCGACAATTTGTGAGTGTCCAGATTCCATTGGAAGCACAACGCCGGAACTAGGCGAGACTTCTTGAAATTTATTCGCAACCCTAAATGTTCCAGAAATCTGATGACTTTGACTGTCTCCTCTCGACATTCCTCGATGGTGTTGGCCCAAATAAGCCAATCGTCCAGATAGGCCACCAACTGTACACCCTGGGCCCTCAATTCTTGAACTACCGAGTCCGCTAGCTTCATGAACACCCTTGGGGCTATGTTGAGACCGAAGGGCATCACCTTGAAAACAAAAGCTTGATTGCCTAGCTTGAAACCCAGAAACGGACAAAAATGACGCATTATTGGAACATGATAGTAGGCGTCGGTAAGATCGATAAGAGGTGGTGACGGCCCCACGGGGAAGTAAGGTCTGTACCTGCGAGACGGTCAGCATATGGAACTTGTCGCATTGAATATAGGTGTTGAAGCGAGACAGGTCTAAGATGACCCTTTGTTTGTCGGAGTCTTTCTTTGGCACGCTGAACAAGCGACCTTGAAACTTTAAATGCCTGATCCGTTGAATCGCATTTTTGAGAAGATCTCGTGCGAAATCGATGAGTTCTGGCTCTGGAAATTTAAAACATCCGACCGATGGAGGGGGTCCCTGAATCCAACTCCACCCCAGTCCGTTGGAAACTATGCTTTGAGCCCAACTGCTAAAGGTCCAATTCTCGCGAAACAAGTATAGCCTCCCCCCCTACCTGTGGAATTTCATTGGATTGCCGAGGGCCTGCCACCTCGGCCTCCACGGGGTCCTCGGCCCCTTCCAGAGACTCGACCACCTGCCCCGTAGCGAAAGGGTCTTCTAGACCTACCTCCCCTCGGCTGCCTATTATATCCTGCATCAAGGCATGAGACTCAGAAGCAGGGTTAAAAGCCGGCGAAGTGGAGAAGGAAGACGAAGGCTGAGGTGGTTGGCTCACCTGCACGAACTGAATTGCTGCTGGGGTTAAGTTTTAGCGGGGGACGCATGTCTCACCTGAGAGACAGGCACAGCCTGAACCACAGGTTGAGGTTGGGAAGCCTGAAAAGGGAGAAACCGTCTAGCCTTTTTCCTACCCCTCAACTGCGGGTTAGCCGAGTCAAATTTTCTCTTGGAGAAAAGACCCCACCTCGCCCGAAGGGACTGATTGACATGCGCTGCCTCGCTGATAACCGCGTTGACCATGTCTCCAGGGAAAAGATCTGCTCCCCAGACCGAGGCCTTGATCAACTTGTTCGGCTCATGCTGGATAGAGGCATCGGCAAAGACATGCTTATGACACGCACGACGAGCGACACCGAAGTAATTAAGATCACACTGATGGGGGTGAAGGAGAGACTTAGTGAGGATCCTAAATAGAGGCTTGTCCACATAAACTAAGGAAGACATCTCCGCTATAGTAACGGAATTCAGGGACCTACTCAAACGGACACGAGCGTCATACTCTGCCCGAATGAGGGAATCAGGAAACCGAGGAAGAAGCTCGCTAAACTGAGTTGTAGCACAATCTGGAGCCAACTTCCCCACAGTGAAGGTCGACGGAGCATCAACCCAACAATCTTGGTGCCCCGGAAGAAGCAAGGAAATTAAATCGGTCTCCCGAAGCTGAGGCATAGGCTTTTCTTTCATTACCGCCGCCAGGGTAAGATCCGCCACTTTGGTGGTACACGGAGTAAGAGTGAGTTCCTCAACAACAAACATAGCATATGTGCCTTTGTGAGGAGTCAACTTCGTATTCACTCACTCCCATTCAGTAAGGGTCCGGAGCCAGGCAGACTGAGCCTGCTCCTTAGGGAAGATAACAGTCTCCCTTGGTACCTTATCCACCCTAACAAGCACCTGATCCGTCAAGCGCTCGTAACCCGGGAATGGGAACTGCAAACCCGGTGGATAAAACTTAAAGTCCTCCACCGGCCGGGTGCCACAACCTTCAATGGTTAACATGCCTTCTGAGAAAGGGGCATGCAGAGCCAACCTCCATGGGTTGCTTTTCACAAAGGTCGGGAGCTTTGAAGCATCCGGAACCACAAACTGCTGTTGTTGTGGGAGGCCGGATCTCAAAAGAGACTCCAATATGGACTCTTGGTTTTGCAGCCTTTGATACAAGTATAAACAAAGGCACACCTAACAGTGTATCTATTTGGGCTACATTCAAATGTGATTTGAATGAGCTTGTGTAAAGATCAAAGGCATTATAAAACAAGGTTGCACATTGGACCTGACTGCATTCTCACTCTATGTCGGAAAGACAAAAATAAAAATCCTCAGTGATACACAGTATGTCATGGTTATTCTACACCCATGAAAATGGGTGAAGCGAGGCTAATTATAATCATTTTCTGAGGCCACTCTTGAGTGCAAAGTCGCACTAACAAAAGTAAGGTATAACATATAAGAGTCCTTTCTCAGGATAAAGCACTATCTGGTTTGTGAGGCAAATTTTCTAGTTTCATTTGCTCTTAATCTTACTCATACTGTATATTCATTAATAGATGCTTACAATGAAGCTTACATTGTTATATTAGCAGTATACACAGTTATGTTTTTGCTCTCAAATTTGGTTACAGCACAATGCAGTAGCATATGTAGAACATCACTTATTCATGGCAGTACCTCTACTGTGTGACTGCAATTCTAGTTAGCCTCTTCAAGCCCTACAGGGAGTAGGGCATGCTGCCAAAAAAAAAAGAATATGAGACAAAGTTGAAGGACCAAAATATAAAAAACTAACATTCTAATAAAAATTTGAAAAATAATTTATTTTTCCTAACTATTTCTCCACAACGACAGGTTAGTGAGGCTGAGGAAGGTCGCAAGACCTTTTCTCAGACGAGAGAAACTCCCAGCCCAGAGGTGGCTATATCTCCTTGGGTGCCTATTATCTCTGGCCTGTCTAGTACCCAATGGCCGCCTGAGGATATGATCCCACCAATTGCGGCTAAAGTCCCGTTGGAACCAGGCCTTCAATTCGCCGGATGTTCTGATCCCCATGGGACCTTGAGTGGTGGGTGGCAGACAAAAACCTGCTGAAGGGCGTAAATCTTCTAGTTCTCCCCCCTGACATGCTCTTTTCAGATGCATCAAAAGAAGGGTGGGGGCCCCATGTGTTGCACTACACGACCTCAGTCCTTTGGTCAGAGTTTGAAAAGTACCTACACTTAAATGAAGGAAAGTCTTCATGGCCCTTCAACAGTTTTACCAGTTCCTGGCAGGTCACTCACTGGTGGTGATGAGTGATAACACCACAGTAGTGGCTTACATCAACAAGCAAGGAGGTACTTTTTCGCAGCCCCTATCCCATCTGGTAATAGAGATACTAAGATGGGCAGAAGTCCACTTGGTCTCACTATCAGCTCGCTTCATTCCCGGCAAAAGGAATGTGCTCGCCGACAACCTGAGCAGAGCGACTCAGATACTGGGTTGCGAATGGTCTTGAATCATCTAGTAGCCAACTAAGTCCTGACTTTGTAGGGTTCTCCGACTGTGGATGTGCTTGCAACGTCAGTGAACTTTAGGCTCCCGTTATACTGCTCCCCAGTCCCAGACCTCAAGGCTTTCTGGCAAGATTCATTCCAACAATGGTTTGGCAACATCGATGTTTACGCCTTTCCCTCTTTCTGTCTGATGAGAAGAGTACTCAACAAGACCAGAACATCGGTCAGTCTCTCAATGACCCTCATAGCTCTTCTATGGCATCATGCAGAATGGTTCCCAGACCTTCTGCAACACCTGTCAGAGCTTACGAGAGAACTTCCTCCACGACATGATCTACTCAGACAACCACATGTCATTTACCACAAAGCCATAGCATCTCCTCACTCAGAGAGGATTTTTGCAATGAGTTGCGCAAAGAATGTCTGGACATCTGCGAAGATCATCAGCCTCAGTCTACTAGGCTAAGTGGAACGTTTTCTGTGGTTGGTGTCGTGGAAAGGGTATCTCCACTCGATACCACTATTCCAGCATTAGTGGAATTCATGTATTTGCGGAAGGAAATGCACTAACCATTACGCTAGGTAACAGATCGCCACCTCATGTGGAAGACGGTGTTCCTACTCGCTTTGGCTTCGGCCAAAAGAGTCAGCGAACTTCATGGTGTCTCGTATGACATCGCCCATTCAAGGGGATAGGGAAAGGTAAGCTTCAGCTTCGTCCCTTAGTTTGTTGTCAAGTCTCAAAATCCAGGAGTACTGTATCCTAGATTCAATTCTTTCCAGATATTGAGTCTCCGCTCTGTAACCGACGATTCAGATCATCTGTTACTATGCCCAGTAAGGAACTTGAGGCTCTACCTCAAAAGAACAGGAGCAGCCCAACCCAGAGTGCCTTTGCTCTTCGTTGTAGTGATTTGCGGACTGCGGCCAGATGTAGCACGGAGACTGCCTAGTGTCCGAATGCCGACCGCACTCCAATGTTCACTACACAAAAAGGTAAAACGGTGGAATACCCAAAAATCTAAGTGACAGTTCAAGAAAACTGGTCACTGGGCACCACCCCTTGATTTTATACTGGACAAGGGGACCCAGCTAGAACTGTCGTTGCATAATAATATTCAGAGGTAAGCTGATTTCAGGTTATGTAAGTACTACACATTAGTTGAAAGGGAAAAAAAATTTCTAGGCTGGTAACAGGACACGGTGTGGGAGAAAAAAATATAGTAAAGAGTCTTATTAGAAACAGATTTAATAAGAAAAAAAAATAGAGACATAATTAGGGCGACTATAAATTTTTTTGTCAAATTTTAATAATCTATAATGTAAAGAAAAACTAATATCCCTTTACACCTCAGCCTCACAATAACAAGATAAAAGAAATAATTTAAATAACCATAAAAACAAGAACTATACAAATGCTGGACACTCATATGGGTTCCATATACAATTATAAACAAAGGCACACCTAACCGTGTATATATTTGGGCTAAATTCAAATATAATTGGAATTAGGTTGCATCAAGGCTGCACATCGGACCTGACTCTACATTCTCACCTCTACATCAGAAGACAAAAATATTGTAATACAAAAAACAAAGCTTACAATCCTTAGTGTTGCACCCAGAGGGGATGGCTAAATAGCCTATCAAATACCATAGTAATTTCTTAAAATCATGCTACAATCATTTTCTAAGTTTCCAGTTGGTGGCACAAGAAATCGTCAAGCTTGTAGGAGAACCCCACCACATTACAGTTCAAGATCCACAGTGAGTGAACAGAGTCTGGTAAAAAAATCTCTGAACATATATTCAACCGTGGGGTTTTCTTCCACTGAAGTGTCCACTGCATTAATATCCTAAGAATTACCCATGTTAGAAAACTAGAAACTATGTGTTCACCAGCTTATGTCTATATCACTTTCAAAAGCAGAAGGGAGTCCAAATCACTCTTGCCGCCTATCTTTAAAAGGTTCTCCCTAGTTCATCAGGTTAGATAATTTACACAGGTACAGTACCTGATTTTGACAGTCTTCACCAGACTGACCAGTGATGTAAACAAGTGCAGGAATATGAAATGTTACTCCTATTCTAGTACCTCTACTTCCCTCCCTACTGCACTTGAGTGCTAAAAAAATGTAATCTCTCTATATACCAAGGCACTTCCCCCAATTTTGGGGGGTAGCCGACACCAACAATGAAACAAAACAAAAAGGGGACCTCTACTCTCTATGTTCCTTCAGCCTAATCAGGGACCCAACCGAGTTCAGCTGGTACTGCTAGGGTGCCACAGCCCAACCTCCCACATTTCCACCACAGATGAAGCTTCATAATGCTGACTCCCCTACTGCTGCTACCTCCGCGGTCATCTAAGGCCCCGGAGGAAGCAGCAGGGCCTACTGGAACTGCGTCACAATCGCTCGCCATTCATTCCTATTTCTAGCACGCTCTCTTGCCTCTCTCACATCTATCCTCCTATCACCCAGAGCTTTCTTCACACCATCCATCCACCCAAACCTTGGCCTTCCTCTTGTACTTCTCCCATCAACTCTTGCATTCATCACCTTCTTTAGCAGACAACCATTTTCCATTCTCTCAACATGGCCAAACCACCTCAACACATTCATATCCACTCTAGCCGCTAACTCATTTCTTACACCCGTTCTCTCCCTCACCACTTCGTTCCTAACCCTATCTACTCGAGATACACCAGCCATACTCCTCAGACACTTCATCTCAAACACATTCAATTTCTGTCTCTCCATCACTTTCATTCCCCACGACTCCGATCCATACATCACAGTTGGTACAATCACTTTCTCATATAGAACTCTCTTTACATTCATGCCCAACCCTCTATTTTTTACTACTCCCTTAACTGCCCCCAACACTTTGCAACCTTCATTCACTCTCTGACGTACATCTGCTTCCACTCCACCATTTGCTGCAACAACAGACCCCAAGTACTTAAACTGATCCACCTCCTCAAGTAACTCTCCATTCAACATGACATTCAACCTTGCACCACCTTCCCTTCTCGTACATCTCATAACCTTACTCTTACCCACATTAACTCTCAACTTCCTTCTCTCACACACCCTTCCAAATTCTGTCACTAGTCGGTCAAGCTTCTCTTCTGTGTCTGCTACCAGTACAGTATCATCCGCAAACAACAACTGATTTACCTCCCATTCATGGTCATTCTCGCCTACCAGTTTTAATCCTCGTCCAAGCACTCGAGCATTCACCTCTCTCACCACTCCATCAACATACAAGTTAAACAACCACGGCGACATCACACATCCCTGTCTCAGCCCCACTCTCACCGGAAACCAATCACTCACTTCATTTCCTATTCTAACACATGCTTTTCTACCTTTGTATAAACTTTTCACTGCTTGCAACAACCTTCCACCAACTCCATATAACTTCATCACATCCCACATTGCTTCCCTATCAACTCTATCATATGCTTTCTCCAGATCCATAAACGCAACATACACCTCCTTACCTTTTGCTAAATATTTCTCGCATATCTGCCTAACTGTAAAAATCTGATTCATACAACCCCTACCTCTTCTAAAACCACCCTGTACTTCCAAGATTGCATTCTCTGTTTTATCCTTAATCCTATTAATCAGTACTCTACCATACACTTTTCCAACTACACTCAACAAACTAATACCTCTTGAATTACAACACTCATGCACATCTCCCTTACCCTTATATAGTGGTACAATACATGCACAAACCCAATCTACTGGTACCATTGACAACACAAAACACATATTAAACAATCTCACCAACCATTCAAGTACAGTCACACCCCCTTCCTTCAACATCTCAGCTTTCACACCGTCCATACCAGATGCTTTTCCTACTCTCGTTTCATCTAGTGCTCTCCTCACTTCCTCTATTGTTATCTCTCTCTCATTCTCACCTCCCATCACTGGCACCTCAACACCTGGAACAGCAATTATATCTGCCTCCCTATTATCCTCAACATTCAGCAAACTTTCAAAATATTCCGCCCACCTTTTCCTTGCCTCCTCTCCTTTTAACAACCTTCCATTTCCATCTTTCACTGTCTCTTCAATTCTTGCGCCAGCCTTCCTTACTCTCTTCACTTCTTTCCAAAACTTCTTCTTATTCTCTTCATATGACTGACCCAATCCCTGACCCCACCTCAGGTCAGCTGCCCTCTTTGCCTCACGTACCTTGCGCTTTACTTCCACCTTTTTCTCTCTATATTTTTCATACTTCTCTATACTATTACTCTGCAGCCATTCTTCAAAAGCCCTCTTTTTCTCTTCCACTTTCACCTTCACTCCTTCATTCCACCATTCACTGCCCTTCCTCATGCTGCCTCCAACAACCTTCTTGCCACATACATCACTTGCAATCCCAACAAAATTTTCTTTTACTAACTTCCATTCCTCCTCTAAATTACCAGTTTCTCTTACTCTCACCTCATCATATGCCATTTTCAACCTTTCCTGATATTTACTTTTTACCCCCGGTTTTATTAGCTCTTCAATCCTCACTACCTCCCTTTTACATCCACCTACTCTATTCCCCCACTCTTTTGCTACAACTAATTTTCCTTCCACCAAAAAATGATCAGACATAATTAAATTTGACAATTGTTAGGTATTTTTTCTAACGTTTAAAACTATGATTTTTTCACACAAATCATAAGTCATTGTACCGTCATCCCTGGGAGAAATAAGAGGAGGATCACAAAGAACCCATTTCTGCCTGGATTCACAGGGTCATTGACCATGCGCTAAATCCAGATTCTCCTCCAACACGTTGACCCAGAGCACACGATGTCAGGAGCATAGCTACGTCCCTGGCCTTTAAACCAAACTCCTCTGTGGCGCAGGTTCTTCAAGCAGGTGTGTGGAAGTGTCAAACGACCTTCACTGCCTATTACCTGCAAGACGTGAGCCACATGAGCCTTGGTACATTTTCTGTCGGTCCTGTCAGGGCTGCACAACAGTGGGTTTAGTACCTCAGGCCCCTGAATGAACAAATAGCAGAAGGTTTAGAGCAAAGGTTGTTGTGGTTCGGGACTAGCCAGACATAGCACACAGACTGCCTAGTGTCCGTATGCTGACCACACTTATGTTTTGCTACACAAAAAGAATACTTGGGATTGCCCAGAGATCTGGGTGACAGGTAAGCATTCAAATAAAACTGGCCACTGGGCACCACCCCTTCATTTTCTATTGGGCAAGGGGACCCAACTAGAACTGAAGTTGCCTACTATTATTCTAGAGTACACAGTTCTTCAGAACAACAGCATGACTATGATTTATGTAAGATTTCTTTCAAATTTAAGTGAGCCTTAGGAACATAAGGTGAAAAAATATCAAAAGCAATAATGAAAGGCTGGAAAGTGAACACCCTCTGGGAAGACACCCTTTGGGAGGAAGTGTATTGAAAGAGGCTTATTAAAAACAGATTTAATAAGAAAAATGAAACAAATAACTAGTTGTTCCGTAACTGAAATACAAACCACGCTATTTAATATGGGCAATTACTTTTGGCGTAGCTGAAATGACGAGCCATTAGAATTTTAACGAGGGTTTACTACCCCACCGCTAGTTGGGGGGGGGGGGGGGTAGGGGGTAGCTTGCTAACACCCCCCCCCCCCTCACACACACCTGTGCTTGAGCTCACTTTGCTCTCGGCTCCGGTGGTAGTCTGACATGTCCGCTGTCACCCTCGCCTTCTTTGACAACCATTGTTAATGTTTTATGCTTTTCCTTTGACAGGTGTGCGTGAAGTTGGCCTCTGCTATGCGAAAGTGTCCTGGATTACCCGACCGCCCTTGTGGCACGTATATGTTGGCGGTCGAGACGGACCCTCACACCCTATGTCCTTATTGTAGGGGCCAGCGGTGTGATAGAAACAAAGTGTGTGGTGAGTGTAGGGAGTGGTCTACCTCCCAGTGGGAGAGGTTTTCTCGGCGCCGGAAGAAGAAGTCCAGACGGGATATTTCTATTTCGAAGGTTTCTTTGAAAGGAGAAAATCCCAAGGGCTCTTCTTCCGTGGCCCAAACCTCCTCCGAAGCTCCCACTCGATCGGTTTCTTCCGAGAAACTGTCGAGTGGTAGCGTAGCCCGTAGTTCTGTTGACCAATCTCGAGGTTTGGGAGAGGGAGTTGCCTCCCATAGCGAGGCAGCTCCTCCTCCTTCCCTGGGGGAGGATTTAAATATGCCTGTGTCTAATAATGATTTGTTGCAGCATTGGGCTTCCTTGGGGCAGCTTTGGGCTTCCTTGGGGCTTGAGGGTTCGCCCTCCAAGGAAGCCTTGTTCAGGTTGGGGGCAGCTGTCAAACAATTGCCGACTTTAGCAGAGGTTGATCCTCTGTCTATTATCGACGTTGTCGTGGCAGAGGCTTCCGATGAGTTACTGTATATCAAATCTCTGCTCGTGATGATCCTGATGTAGCTGAAGGCTTAGTTTCCCCCTCTGAACATCCTTCGAGAGAGGAACTAAGTCCTACGGTCTCACCAGCGGGTGATTCTCCCCCTCGGGGGAGTTCACTCACAGAGACTCCTCTTTGGAGGACTGCTAATGGTCAGCCCGCTGACCCCACGGTGCCCCAGAGGGCGTGTAAGGCATAAAGCCCGCCTTCCTCTTCGCCTTAGGGGCCTTCCTTCACCTCACAAGGGTGTTAGGAGGCGCCACTTCGGTTCATCGTCACTGCAGTCCGCCGCAGAGGCACCTCGCCGTCGTTCTCCGACTCTACCAGCTACATCCCTGGACCTCTCTGCAGATCGTTCGCGATCTCCTTCGGTGGAAGGTCGTCCTTACAAAGGGCTCGCCGACCTTCCACCCGCCAGACCTGCTGACCTGCCGTCGCTGTTCCTGGCTGCTGACGCGCTGTGGGTGCCAACACATCCCGTTGTAAAACGGGCAATGGTCCCTTCGGGGACCATTGCACACACACAAGTTAGTGCATAAGTCCCTTACGCGCCAGGTCTCCCCTGCGCGCCAACGATCACCTGCACGCAAGCGCTCGTCTACAGAAGTTGCTCCTGTTAAAGTGCGCCAGCGTGCTACTGCACGCCCTCATCCTGCTGCGTGCCATGCACGCCAGCGCTCTCCTGCGCACCCACGATCTTCTGATCTGGGCGCAGTGGGGAAGTTGACCTCTTCCCCTTCTTGCCAGCGCTCTCCAACGCGCCATTGATCGCCAACGCACCATCGGTCCCCGCTTGCGCACCATCCTTCACCAGCGCGCCCTGCACGCCCACGCCCATCGCCACAGCCAGATGTGCGCTCTCATGTAGGCCCGTGCGTAAGGGATATGTCTCCTGCGCACCCGCGCACGTGTGAACAGTCGCCTTCGTGCTCGCGAGTGCTTGTTCATCCCTCAGCGCGCCCTCTGCCTTCTCCAGCCCGCGCCCCTGCGCGCCATCACCCTCACCCTCGCGCGCCAACATTCGCCGGCCCGCGCGCGACCCAGGGCAATTCCCATCGCGCGAGCGCCAGCACGCTCCCCAGCGAGATCCCACGCGTGAGGCTGCAGGACAATGCGCGGCCAGGTCATTGTTGCGTTGACCCCCCCGCAAGCGCAGAACAGCGTGCTCGCCGGTGGGAGGGAGGATTCCGGATAGGTCCAGGGACTTTTCTCCTTCATCTTTTCAGGCGAACCCCCTTTGGTAACTCCTCCTAGGGATCGAACGATCCCCTTCTCTCCAGAGGGAGTTTCTGGCAGTGCAGCTGTCAGTCAGCAGCCTTGGTTTGGGTCCCTGGTCAGAGCGGTCATGCAGGCTTTTAAGCCTGTTCTCTCTGAGCTGGGCCACAAATAATTGGCAGCTTCTACTCCCCTAAAGAGGAAGAGAGGAGTGTCTAACGTGGTAACTTCTCCAAGGGCGAAGCTGACTCCTCGGAAGTCCTTAAGGAAGGCCTCCTCACCCCCCAGGCTTTCACTCCCTCCCCTTCGGACGAAGATTTCCCGTCCTTAGGGGAGTCACACGAGGTGATGCGTTCCCCCATCGCACCAATGAGGGAAACCCCACCTCGCGCTGGAAAGTCTTCTCGGGTAGGGGTGGAGAAGAGCCTCTCATCATAGCTGTTGGAGTCCTGCATCCCTCCCAGGAGGGAGTCGAAGGACTCTAAGACTTTGCCAAAATCATCCTCAATGATTAGACCGGAACCAGCCAAGCACTCAGAGAACGTCCACGAGTCCCCCCAAGAAGAGCCTTTGGGGACAGGAGACTACGCTGCTAGCCCTTCAGGAGGGGAGCTGCAGGAGTCAGAACATGCATTCTGGCAGGTTCTGACCCTTATGAGGAATCTCAATGGGTTTGCGGATCCAGAGATTCCCCTCGTGAGGGCAAGGACACGGTCTTGGACAGAGTCTTTGGAACTAAAAACCCTCAAAGGCCAGTGCGGCTTTGCCCTGGTCTCAAGGGGTTAAGAGTGCTAGAGACAAGGTCAAAGGCCAGCTCTCCGAGCTTGCCTCCTCCAGCCGATACAGCGCCAGCAACAAACTCCTCCCACCTCCTCGTGACCATCAGAGAAGGTACTTTGACATCGTGGAGGAGACTTGTTTAGCTCTTCCCCTACACCACTCTTTGGAAGAGCTTACCAGGGGAGTCCCTCTAGAGAGACTCTCCAACTGGCAGGTCTCGTTCTCGGCAACGGAGATCCTTAGCCAGGAGAAGGTGGCGAAGTGTGCCATGCAGGCAACTTCGTGGCTGGACATCTGGCTAGGGTCCCTGTGTATCCTGTTACGTTCAGAGGACTTGTCCAAAGCAAGTACCAGGAAGGCCATGGAGACCGTTTTACTCTCGGGCACTCGTATGATCGAGTTTCTAGCCCACCAAGTCTCGAACTTGTGGGCTAATACCATCTTGAAACGTCGAGATGCGGTGTCTGAGAGATTCCATCAAAAGGTCCCCAGTACCGAGATAAGCAGGTTCAGATATTCTTCCATTATGGGGAAGACGTGGAGCAGGCGGCTGAGAGGTGGAGGAAGTCCAACCAGGACTCTCTCCTACATAGAGCTCTAACATCGAAGCCCTATAAACCTCCAGCAACCCAGCAACCACGTCCTACCAAGACCATGAAACCGGCAGCTACAGCGAAGACAACGGTATCTAAGCCCTTTCCTGTCAAGGACAAGAAAGGCAAAAAGTCCTCCAGGGGAGGAAAGAATCTTAGAGGGAGCGGCCGAGGCCGCAAACGCTAGGATTGGCAGTCCCCCTGCATGTCCACCAGTGGGGGGATGCCTACAAAGTTGTGCAAACAGGTGGTAGTAACTCGGGGCCGATTCCTGGATGATTTCTGTAATCAGTTAGGGATATCGCGTCCCGTTCACAACATCTCTACCTCCCCTGACAGCGAATCCAGTGTCATTGAGCTCCCTTGCCATGGGATCGGCAAGGGGGCAAGCCCTTCGGGCAGAAGTCGAGACCATGTTGAAGAAGGGCGCTCTCCAAGAGGTTGTCGACGGGTCCCCAAGCTTCTTCAGTCGACTCTTTCTTGTAAAGAAGGCGTCTGGAGGCTGGAGACCAGTCATCGACCTCTCAGCTCTGAACTGGTTTGTCAAGCAGACCCCGTTCAGCATGGAGACCGCAGACACGGTCAGACTTGCAGTGAGACCGCAAGACTTCATGTGTACACTGGACCTGAAGGACGCGTACTTCCAGATCCCAGTCCATCCGTCTTCAAGGAAGTACAGTGGTACCTCTACATACGAATTTATTCCGTTCCACAACCGACTTCGAATGTAGAAAATGTTCGGATGTAGAAACGAATTTTCCCATAAGAATACATTGAAATAGGATTAATCCGTGGTTGAGCCCAAAAACCTATGATAACTCCTTAATAAATTACTACACATAATTACACATGACAATATGCACTCTAAATTAGATAATAGACATGTAAAAAAGAATAATTATCAAGAAATAATAAATAAGAAACGGGTTTTTAGCGTCACTTTACCTTAGAAAGTCCAGCGCAGGTGTTGGTCTTGCTACGCAGAGAGGAGACGGACGGGCGGCGAGGAGGTAGAGAGGTTGACTACGATAAACGTACACTACCGTAACTTATTCTAACTTACACTAAGTGAACTTTAACCTAACTTAGCTTATTTTTTTTTTTTTATTTTTATATTTTATATTTTTTTTTTATATTTTCTTTTTTTCTTTTTGATGATTAATTTTAATCACTTTCACTCTACACTTAAAATTGATTGAATTTTTTTCTCTTCAATCTTTGCCGTTTTCTTTGTTTCACTTTCTTTCGCTTCACTCTTTGCCG
This sequence comes from Palaemon carinicauda, assembly GCF_036898095.1. Lineage (NCBI taxonomy): Eukaryota > Metazoa > Arthropoda > Malacostraca > Decapoda > Palaemonidae > Palaemon > Palaemon carinicauda. The sequence goes on along the minus strand of NW_027171761.1, from coordinate 473,789 downwards.
TTTTCTTTGAACCACTTCCTTCCTCTTCATCACGAGTTCGCTTCGTAGTTTTTTAAAGAAGCCATCGATAGAAAGTTGCTTGGTACAGCTTTTCAGAATGTTTCGAAAATAAGTTAGGGAAACATCATGAAACTGCGCAACTACACGACAAACCTGCAATTATTTTGGGTGGTATTTGTCGATGAAGTCGACCACGTCTTGATATTTTCCTAACACCTCTTTTATTTGCGCCGAACCTAACACATGTTCTACCTCCTCGATCCCTTCCTTGTCATCACTCATGTGCTCAGACATAGCATGGAGTTCCTTGAGCTCCTCTGTAGTAAGTTCGTTGTGATGTTCTTTTGCAAGTTAACTCACACTCAAAACGTGATTTATGTTTTTAGAGTCTCTCTCTCTCTCTCTCTCTCTCTCTCTCTCTCTCTCTCTCTCTCTCTCTCTCTCTCTCTTTGATGCTTAATCTCCATCAAAAGTTCAGTTGTAACATTCTCTCTCTCTCTCTCTCTCTCTCTCTCTCTCTCTCTCTCTCTCTCTCTCTCTCTCTCTCTCTCTCTCTCTCTCTCATATGCTTTTCAATAATTCCTTGCTTTACTTCTAAAGAAAGCATTTCCTTCTTCCTTTTCTCACCACTACCACTACCACTTGCGAAACTAAGCCTTTTAGGACCCATGATTTACGTAAAATACTGTAAAAGGATGAACGTAAAAAATCACGATTAAAACACAGTTGATAGCAGAACGCACAGGGCACAACCACACGAAGCCGACGAGAACAGAGGAATGTCCCAAGCCACGCTAATTGAGGGTCCCTCCGAGGTAGAAATGCTGCCTTCTATCGGCGGAAATAAAAAATACATCCGGCGCTATGAGTACCATCTATGTGTACGGGTATTGTTTACTTCGGGTGTCGAAAAAAAATTTGGGTGTAGAGTAGGAACATGTTCGAATTGTACTTCACGTGTCGAAAAATTCGGATACAACAGGTAGGACGAAAATTGCTTACTTCGTGTGTCGAAATAAAATTCGGATGTAGAGTCGAAAAATTGCTCGAATTTTACTTCGGATGTTGGAAAATTCGGATGTAGATACGTTCGTGTGCAGAGGTTCCACTGTACTTAAGATTCAGCCTAGACAACAAGGTGTACCAGTTCAAGGTGCTGTGTTTCGGTCTCTCCACAGCACCACAGGTTTACACCAGAGTGTTCACCCTAATATCGTCGTGGGCACACAGGATCGGCATCCGTCTCCTCCGTTATCTGGACGACTGGCTGATCCTAGCAGACTCAGAGTCAGCCCTTCTTCGACGCCGAGACAAACTTCTGGGACTTTGCCAAGATCTGGGGATCATGGTAAATCTCGAGAAGTCTTCTCTGCTTCCTACTCAAAGACTGGTATATCTAGGCATGATCATAGACACCAATCTCCACAAAGCCTTCCCATCAGACGACAGGACAGCAAGGCTGAGGAGGGTCGCAAGTCCTTTCCTCAGATGAGAAGAGCTTCCAGCCCAATCGTGGTTACGTCTCCTCGGTCACCTCTCATCCTTGGCTCGTCTAGTTCCCAACGGTCGCCTCAGGATGAGATGCCTCCAATGGCGACTCAAGTCCCAGTGGAATCAGGGTCACGATTCCCCGGACGTCATGATCCCGATGGGTCCTGCGGAACAGACGGACCTTCAGTGGTGGGTGACAGACGAGAACCTATGAAGGAGAGTGGATCTTCTCGTCCTCCCCCCGGATTTGATGCTGTTTTCGGACGCATCAAACAAAGGGTGGGGGGCCCACGTTCTGCAACACAGGACCTCAGGCCTGTGGTCAGAATCAGAAAAGTGCCACCATATAAATCTGCTAGAAATGAAGGCCGTATTCCTGGCCCTTCAAAAGTTCCAACAATACCTGGCGGGTGACTCTGTGGTGGTGATGAGCGACAACACCAAAGTAGTGGCTTACATCAACAAGCAAGGAGGTACCTTTTCAAAGCAGCTATCCCATCTCGCAGTAGAGATACTGAGATGGACCGAAGCCCACTCGATTCCACTATCAGCTCGCTTCATTCCAGGCAAGAGGAATGTGCTCGCCGACAGTCTGAGCAGAGCGTCTCAGATAGTGAGTACCGAGTGGTCTTTGGATGATCTAGTAGCCAACTAAGTCCTGACTTTGTGGGGTTCCCCGACTGTGGATCTGTTCGCTACAGCGCTGAACTTCAAGCTTCCGCTGTACAGCTCCCCAGTCCCGGATCCAAGCCGCTCTGGCAAGATGCCTTCCAACAACGATGGGACAACACCGACATATACGCCTTTCATCGTTCTGTCTGATGAGGAGGGTACTCAACAAGACCAGAATATCGGTCAATCTTTCGATGACCCTTATAGCTCCGCTATGGCATCACGCAGGATGGTTTCCAGACCTTCTGCAACTCCTAACGGAAGTACCGAGAGAACTCCCTCCACGACACGAGCTACTCAAACAACCACACGCCAACATCTCCCACAAAGCCGTAGCTTCGCTACGACTTCACGCCTGGAGACTATCCAGCATCTCCTCGCTGAGATAGGATTTTTGCAACAAGTTGCGAGCAGGATGTCTGGACACCTGCCAAGGTCATCTGCATCTATCTACCAGGCAAAGTGGGGAGTCTTCTGTGGTTGGTGTCGTGGAAGGGGTATCTCTCCACTCGGTGCCACTATTCCAGCAATAGTGGAGTTCTTCGTGTATTTGCGGGAAGAAATGTGCCTTTCAGTTTCGGCGGTGAAAGGCTATCGCTCAGCCTTAAGTCTAGCCTTCAGGCTCAAAGGAGTGGACATTTCTTCCTCGCTGGAACTTTCCCTACTCATATGAAGTTATGAACTTACCTACCCTCAGTCGGAAGTGAGACCTCCTCCATGGAACGTGGTCAGAGTTCTCAGGTCTCTTAAGAGACCTCCCTACGAACCATTACGCTAGGCTTCAGATCGCCACCTAACTTGGAAGACGGTGTTCCTACTAGCTTTGGCCTCGGCCAAGCGAGTCAGTGAACTTCATGGTCTCTCGTATGACATCGCCCATTCAAGGGGATGGGGGGAGGTAATGTTCAGATTTGTCCCTGAGTTTATTGCTAAGATTCAGAATCCGGGAGTGCCGGACCCTCGGTTTGACTCCTTCCAGATTTTGAGTCTTCATTCTGTAACAGATGACCCAGACCATCTCCTACTGTGTCCTGTAAGGAAGCTGAGGCTATATCTCAAAAGAACGGCTGCAGTTCGTCCCCAAGTGCAGGCATTGTTTGTGAGCACTGGGAGAACTAAGAGGAGGGTTACCAAGAATACCATCTCGGCATGGATTCGTAGGGTTATCCATCTGTCCCTGAATCTTGATCCTCCTCCGTCACGTCGCCCTAGAGCACATGATGTCAGGGGCGTAGCTACGTCCCTGGCCTTCAAGAAGAACTTTTCAGTGACGCAGGTTCTACAAGCAGGGGTGTGGAAGCATCAGACGACCTTCACAGCCCACTACCTGCAAGACGTGACCCACAGGAGGCTTGATAACTTTTCTATCGGCCCTGTGGTGGCTGCACAACAGCTGATTTAAAACCCCAGGCTCCTTAATGGACAAGTAGCAGAAGGTTGAGGGCATTGTTACCTGGTCTTAGTCTGCATGAATGAAAAGGTATATCTGGCCCTTATTCTTTTCTTCATCCTCCCTTCTCTTGGGGAAAGCAGCATTCTGGGTTGTCTGCACAGCTGACCTCGAACCACTGCATGTAAACCATGTTTCCTTGTGTTCCTAGTATTAAGCTAATACTGTCACGTCCCCATACCCTGACAAGGTGGTATTGGGAGAGTCCTAGCCTAAAGTTTCCATCTAAAGGACTACAGGTCAATTTCTTAGGACGAGTCACACTTCATACCTTCACACACAGCTTACATAGGCCGCAGCCCTTGTATAGCAAGGTTCTAGCAAGGGGCAGGGACTCCTTATTGTTGAGTGCTGACACACTCAGATACTGAGCCCCCGGGCAAAGCCAAAAGCCAGTACTGGCTGGGACTTGCCACCCTTCCTAAGGGTTGAGTCACCCATATTAAATAGTGTCGTTTGTATTTCAGTTACGGAACAAATGACAAATTCGTAGGTAATTTGTATTTTTCCTAACTATACAAACCTTAGCTATTTAATCAAACTTGCCCGCCAGCCCTATCCCCCGTGAAGTCCTACCTCTAAGCAAAGTGAGCTCAAGCAGGTGGGGTAGTAAACGCAAATTTTCTACGAATTTGTCATGTTGACAATAACAAATAATAAAATTTCAATTTATATTGTAAGAAAAAAAAAAACTAGTATCCTTTTACACTTCAGCCTGACAATAACTAAATTAAAAAATGATTTGACAAAAAAGAAAATTAAACTTCTCCTGTTTGGACACTTCCATAGCAATACCAAATCATCAGGAACAGGTTACTCATTAAGCCACACATTTAGTGAAAACATCACTCACTAAAGTTCAATAAAGTTTACTATATTTCTAAAGCTAATCTTAGTGCATATGTTTGTGCAGCATAGAATTGTCCTCCCCCTCCTACAGACTTACTGGGAGAATAAACAGATTCTCCACAAGCATCATTTCATCACGGCCAGGCCAATTCACAATAATATTCAGTCCCATCAAATTTACTCACACTTGGGATTTTCTTTCAATAGGAAAATTCAATTCCCTGCATAATACATTACATGGCTTTCAAAGGCAACTGTGTTTTAAATCTTTTTGTTTTTACTATACTGCACAACACAGACATTCTAAAGAAGCTAAGTCACCTAAGGTTTGCACTTTACAAACTACACTCATATAGGCAAAGTTAGGTCTCTTGATTGTGTTCACTTGTGTGTTTTATAATGGCTGTCAACCCCTTGGCATTGATAGGCCAAGGGTTTACAAGGTGTCAGGATACTATTCCCATGTTCTACCGAGTTTGGATTTGTACCCCTGGGGAAGTTTCCAGTCAGTTGGAATTGGACTTCCACCCACCTAGAGGTGAGTCTCCTATGTAGAGAACGAAGGTTTGTATATGTGAAGGACAAAAGGCAAATTTGGAATTAATTTATATTTTCATAATTATACATACCAGGAGTTCTTTACACATACTGTACTTGTCCTGCCATCACCTTCCCCCCTAGAAGTCTTGCTTGCAATCAAAAGTGAAGGTAGTCTGTGGATAAATGTGTGAGCGGGTTGATTGGTATACCTTCCGCTAGCCCTGTTAACTAGCTGAGGGTTGTTGACACCTGTGAAACTTTTTATGGCTAATCCTGCTCATCACTAAACTATTCTCCTGTGTAAAGAACTTTAGGTTTTCAATATTAATCTTACCCGATGATCATGTAGCTGTCAACTCTGTTGCCCGACAGAAAAATCTAAGGTCGGGATACGCCAGCGATCGCTATACAGGTGGGGGTGTACATCCACAGCGCCATCTGTCGAGCAGGTACTCAGGTACTTCTTGTCAACAAGAACTCAATTTTTCCTCTGTCGTGCCACCGGCAAGACCTACTTGGATACGCTGTTGTTTCTGGAGTTGTTTTTCACGATTTTGGTGATGTATTCGTTCTAGATTTTAGCTTTCGCTATTCAGGAACTATTATCATTAGCTTATCAAGCTTTTTGATTAGATTTGGATTAATTGTTAATGAACTTTGCTAGATTTTGGATTTCCCCCTTGGCTAATTCAAGAATTCAAGATGTCTGACCATTCTCAAGTCCCTAAGTACAGGCAGTGTAGCGTTAGGGCTTGTTCTAGGCGTCTTCCGAAGGCCTCCATAGATCCTCACACCGTTTGTTCCAATTGTAGGGGTAAATCCTGTCAATTGGAAGATCGATGTGAGGAATGCGCTGGGCTTTCGGAATTCGATTTTAACGAATTCCTAAAGAATGCACGTAGGCTAGAGAAGGATAGGATCAGGAGGAGTTCTTCTCGCTCGTTTGATTTTTCCTCTCCCCATGCCCCTCAACCTATTCCTTCCCCTGTAGTGGTGACTTCCGACCCTGCTACTAGTGCTCAACCCTCCATGGCGGACATGATGCGTGCCATTCAGGCTCTTGGTGACAGAGTGGAGTCATTAGCTAATGACCGGAATCAACTTTTGGCCGATGTCAAAGAGTTGAAAGCGCAAAGTGCAGTGGGAAGTGTAGTGAGTGCAAGTGAAGTGAAAAGTGTCAGTGTCAGTGTTGCGCATGAGGGTACATCTGTACGTGCCAGTCGTCCTCCCAGTCCGGGACCTCTTGCAAGCTCCCAAGCCCAGGGGAGAAGCAATGTCGAAGGACCAAAGGGTTCGACAGGCCTTGATCAGCGTACGGATGTACCCTCAGTGGTTGCGGACGTATCTGTCAGAGATCGTCCCATCCACAAACAGACGAGTGAGCCCACTCATTCCTCGTCTGTGGAAGAAGTTTCTAGGAAGAAACGTTGGACCAAGGTCTCACGACCTCTCAAGCGTAAGGTCCCTTCCGAGCGAGTCCAACGGCCCAGGTGTAGCCACTGGGTCAGTTCGGACTCGCCGCAGTCTTCCGAAGACTGCACACCTCCCAAGAGAGGTAGAGTGGTTCCGCAGCAGGCAATCACTCCGTCTGTTGCCGCACCAACCACGGTAGACCCTAAGTGGTCCATGCTGCAGTCTATGCAGTCTCAGCTTGCTTCCTTCATGCAGGAGTATCGTGCTGAGAAGGTTGACACTGCACCTGTTAACCTACAACCTGCCACGGTTGTGCGCTCAGCAGATACTGCGGCTGCCTGCTCCCACACTCCACCTGTGAGAGCTCCACCACCGATGCGCAGTCGACCCTGCCAGACGCATGTTCATGCTGCACCCTCCGTTGACATGCGTGAGCTACCGCATCAGCAGTGGGAAGGTGCTGTCAAGCTGCCGTGTTTTGACGCAATGCGGCATGCTCCGCAACCCACGGCAGTCCCTCCCACGCACCAGCACTCCGCTTTTGTTGTTGCCAGCTCGCAGACTGACCAGCAGCGGCATGATGTTGGATCCGGTGCAGCTACGCATGCACCCGTGCTGCCGGATTCAGCCGTTCAGCTTTCTGCTCCACCTTTGCCACTTCCTCCTCAGCTTTCGGATGATGGAGTATCTGATGACGACGAAGCTGCGCATTTGGACGATCCGCACTCCGACTTAGAAGAACCCAAGTCTACGCCTCCCTCCTTAGACTTTAGGAAAGTCCTTGCCCTGTTCAGGGAATTGTATCCGGAACAGTTTGTGTCTGCAACCCCGCACTCACCTCCCTCCGAGTTCGCTTTAGGCATGCAGTCAGCAGCTCCTGCCTTCACAAAACTCGTACTCGCACGCTCATCCAAGAGAGCTTTGAGGGTAATGGGAGAGTGGTTGCAGTCCAAGAAGCAACTGGGAAAGACTGCTTTCATCTTTCCGCCTACCAAGCTTGCTTCCAAATCTAGCGTCTGGTATGCCACGGGAGAGGAACCCGGCTTGGGAGTTCCTGCCTCTGCCCAGGGCGACTTCTCAAGTCTGGTTGACTCTCCCCGCAGGCTGGCTATGAGACGCTCCAAGATTTGCTGGTCCTTCTCTGACATGGACCATCTGTTGAAGGGAGTTTTTCGTGCTTTTGAGATCTTCAACTTCCTCGACTGGTGTTTGGGAGCGTTAAGCAGAAAGACCTCCCCTTCGGATAAGGACGCTGCCATGCTTATCATGTCTAGCATGGACAAAGCCATTCGGGATGGGTCTGGTGAGCTTGCGGCTTCGTACGTGTCGGGAGTGCTTAAGAAGAGAGATCACCTTTGCTCCTTCTTGTCTGCGGGGATCACACCATGCCAGAAGTCGGAGTTGATGTTTGCTCCGCTTTCCAAGTGTCTCTTTCCGGAAGAGCTGATCAAGGGGATTGCTGCCTCGTTGATCCAGAAGGATACCCATGACCTGGTGGCGTCCTCCGCACGTAAAGTCACAGCTTTACCTTCCGTGCCTAGACCTAGGATGGACACACCAGCGTCTTAGGTTCATCCCGCCCTTTCGTGGCAGAACCTCCAGCAGAGGAGGTACCCGTTCCGACAGTCATCGGGGCAAAAAGAAGAAGGGTTCCAAGTCCTCAAAAGGCAGAATCTGACTGCCTACCTCTCCAGACAGCAGTGGGAGCCAGGCTCAAGTACTACTGGCAGGCTTGGGAGAGCAGAGGTGCAGACGCTCAGTCCGTGAAGTTGCTAAGAGAGGGGTACAGGATTCCGTTCTGGCGCAATCCCCCTCTAGCAACTACTCCCATCAACCTCTCTCCCAACTACAAGGAGGAGGACAAGAGGCTAGCCTTGCAGCAAGAGGTGTCTCTCTTGCTACAAAAGGGAGCGGTAGTCATAGTCCGGGATCATCAATCCCCGGGCTTCTACAACCGTCTCTTCCTGGTAGCGAAGAAGACAGGAGGGTGGAGACCGGTGCTGGACGTCAGTGCTCTCAATGCTTTTGTCACCAAGCAGACGTTCACCATGGAGACGACGAAGTCGGTTCTCGCATCGGTCAGGAAGGAAGACTGGATGGTCTCGTTGGACCTAAAAGACGCGTACTTTCATGTCCCCGTCCATCCAGACTCCCAACCTTTCCTAAGGTTCGTCTTTGGAAAGGTCGTTTACCAGTTCCAAGCCCTGTGCTTTGGCCTAAGCACGGCACCTCTTGTGTTTACCAAACTGATGAGGAATATTGCCAAATTCCTTCACTTGGCAGACATCAGAGCCTCCCTCTATTTGGACGACTGGCTTTTAAGAGCTCCGTCAAGTCGTCGCTGTCTGGAGAATCTCAGATGGACTATGGATCTGACCAAGGAATTGGGTCTCCTGGTCAATATAGAGAAGTCCCAACTCGTCCCATCCCAAACCATTGTCTATCTAGGTATGGAGATTCAGAGTCGAGCTTTTCGGGCTTTTCCGTCGGCCCCCAGAATCAGTCAAGCCCAAGAATGCATCCAGAGCATGCTGAGAAGGAACCGATGTTCAGTCAGGCAGTGGATGAGTCTAACAGGGACGCTTTCATCGCTGGCCCAGTTCACCTCCGCCCCCTTCAGTATCATCTAGCTGCTCACTGGAGAAAGGAAATGACGCTAGAAGCGGTCTCAGTTCCTATATCCGAAGAGATGAGGTCTGCGCTGACGTGGTGGAAGAACAGCATTCTTCTCAAGGAAGGTCTACCATTGGCTGTTCAGACCCCCGACCACCTTCTCTTCTCGGACGCGTCGGACACGGGCTGGGGTGCGACACTGGACGGACGGGAATGCTCGGGAACGTGGAATCCGGAGCAAAGAACACTTCACATCAACTGCAAGGAACTTTTGGCAGTCCATCTGGCCTTGAGAAACTTCAAGTCCCTCCTTCTGGGCAAGGTGGTGGAGGTGAACTCCGACAACACTACAGCCTTGGCGTACATCTCCAAGCAAGGAGGGACTCATTCGAGGAAGTTGTTCGAGATCGCAAGGGACCTCCTCACCTGGTCAAAAGATCGAAAGATTTCGCTGGTAACGAGGTTCATTCAAGGCGATATGAATGTCATGGCAGATTGCCTCAGCCGGAAGGGTCAAGTCATCCCCACAGAGTGGACCCTTCACAAGAATGTTTGCAGCAGACTATGGGCCCTGTGGGGTCAGCCCACCATAGATCTGTTCGCTACCTCGATGACCAAGAGGCTCCTGAATTATTGCTCACCGATTCCGGACCCAGCAGCTGTTCACGTAGATGCCTTCCTTCTGGATTGGTCCCATCTAGACCTGTATGCGTTCCCTCCGTTCAAGATTGTCAACAAGGTACTGCAGAAGTTCGCCTCTCACGAAGGGACACGGTTGACGTTGGTTGCTCCCCTCTGGCCCGCGAGAGAATGGTTCACCGAGGTACTGCAATGGCTGGTCGACGTTCCCAGGACTCTTCCTCTAAGAGTGGACCTTCTGCGTCAGCCGCACGTAAAGAAGGTACACCCAAGCCTCCACGCTCTTCGTCTGACTGCCTTCAGACTATCGAAAGACTCTCAAGAGCTAGAGGCTTTTCGAAGGAGGCAGCCAGAGCGATTGCCAGAGTAAGGAGGACATCCACTCTCAAGGTCTACCAGTCAAAATGGGAAGTCTTCCGAAGCTGGTGCAAGGCGAATTCAGTTTCCTCAACCAGTACCTCTGTAACGCAGATAGCTGACTTCCTTTTACATCTAAGGAATGTAAGATCCCTATCAGCTCCTACGATCAAAGGTTACAGAAGCATGTTGGCAGCAGTCTTCCGCCACAGAGGCTTAGATCTTTCCACCAACAAAGATCTACAGGACCTCCTTAAGTCTTTTGAGACCTCAAAGGAGCGTCGGTTAGCCACACCAGGCTGGAACCTAGACGTGGTTTTAAGGTTCCTGATGTCAGCAAGGTTCGAACCGCTTCAATCAGCCTCTTTTAAGGATCTCACATTAAAGACTCTTTTCCTCGTTTGCTTAGCAACAGCTAAAAGAGTCAGTGAGATTCACGCCTTCAGCAGGAACATAGGTTTTACATCTGAAACGGCTACATGTTCCTTACAGCTTGGTTTTTTAGCTAAAAACGAACTTCCTTCTCGTCCTTGGCCCAAGTCGTTCGAGATCCCAAGCCTGTCCAACTTGGTTGGTAACGAACAAGAGAGAGTACTATGCCCAGTAAGAGCTCTTAAGTACTATCTAAGACGTACAAAGCCATTACGAGGACAATCAGAAGCTTTATGGTGTTCTATTAAGAAACCTGCTTTACCGATGTCTAAGAACGCAGTTTCTTATTACATCAGGCTTTTGATTAGAGAGGCCCATTCTCATCTGAAGGAAGAAGACCATGCTTTGCTGAAGGTAAGGACACATGAAGTTAGAGCTGTCGCTACTTCAGTGGCCTTCAAACAGAACCGTTCTCTGCAGAGTGTTATGGATGCAACCTATTGGAGAAGCAAGTCAGTGTTCGCATCATTTTACCTTAAAGATGTCCAGTCTCTTTACGAGAACTGCTACACCCTGGGACCATTCGTAGCAGCGAGTGCAGTAGTAGGTGAGGGCTCAACCACTACATTCCCATAATCCTATAACCTTTTTTAATCTTTCTCTTGAAATGCTTTTTATTGTTGTTTTTGGGTTGTACGGAAGGCTAAGAAGCCTTCCGCATCCTGGTTGATTTGGCGGGTGGTCAAATTCTTTCTTGAGAAGCGCCTAGATTAGAGGTTGTGATGAGGTCCTTTAGTATGGGTTGCAGCCCTTCATACTTCAGCACCTAGGAGTCGCTCAGCATCCTAAGAGGATCGCTAGGCTCAGTAAGGAAGACGTACTTAAAAAGGCAGAGTAATGGTTCAAGTCGACTTCCTTACCAGGTACTTATTTATTTTATGTTTGTTATTTTGAATAACTGCTAAAATGAAATACGGGATACTTAGCTTCTAATGTTAACATGTATGCTGGTCTCCACCCACCCCCCTGGGTGTGAATCAGCTACATGATCATCGGGTAAGATTAATATTGAAAAATGTTATTTTCCTTAGTAAAATAAATTTTTGAATATACTTACCCGATGATCATGAATTTAAGGACCCTCCCTTCCTCCCCATAGAGACCCAGTGGACCGAGGAGAAAATTGAGTTCTTGTTGACAAGAAGTACCTGAGTACCTGCTCGACAGATGGCGCTGTGGATGTACACCCCCACCTGTATAGCGATCGCTGGCGTATCCCGACCTTAGATTTTTCTGTCGGGCAACAGAGTTGACAGCTACATGATCATCGGGTAAGTATATTCAAAAATTTATTTTACTAAGGAAAATAACATTTTGTATAGTTAAGAAAATTACGAATTACTTCCAAATTTGTCATATTCTCATTTGGAAACATTTGGATTTATTGTTTTTTTTGTTCATTTGCTGAGCAGTTTATTTTTAAGGAAGATTTTGAATAGTAGTCTTTTTAAATTGGTGGTTTATTTCAACGGGATTGAATTTGTGCTTTTTCTATTAATCATGCTGGGAATGTGGGAGCCAGAGTTGAGGCAAACTATTAGGGATGCTTGAATACTGATTGTTTTCCTTTATTGTACTGCAATATGCAATGGTTCATACTTATATTCTTTCTTAATTTTAGCAGCTTTTTACAATTTAATCATTCTCTTCAGAGCATAAAAGTTGGATTTACCGGTACAGTACTTTGATATCAATGTAGAGCATTTCATATATATTAAAATGGATAGAATTTTCATTGTTAGATTTGTTATTCTACCTATTGGTATTTTCAGACGGAGCGAGCAAAGATACGCGTAGAGCACATAATTAGAGAAGACTATCTTGTGGAGGCCATGGAAGTAACTGAAATGTACTGTGATCTTCTTCTAGCACGATATGGCCTGATACAACAGATGAAGTAATTATGAAGGGTTCCTTTTTTAATAGTACAGGACTATTATCCATTGTATTTATGTTTGCTCCTACACGAATACAAACCATTGTTCTTTACTGTGGGAGAATAGATAACAGCGATTCTGGAACACGGCAGTTAAAATTATAATGAGGTGTAAACAACCAACAGGTAATTAACTATTGGTAGCAACCAGGCGACAACCTTCCCTAGCTCACTAACAACTCACTTCGCTCTCTGTCTGGGTGAAAACAGACTTTTCGCTGTCTGGCATTTTTGGTATAATTTTTACTTTCTTTTCCAGCATGTTTATGAATTGTTTTAAGGGCTCATGGTGATTGTTCATCGCCATCTCGAATGTAAGAAGTTTTTCTTCCCGTCGGCTCCTGCAGAGACTTTGACTGCATCTAGTTGCTTCATGGAAGTGTGTGTTCATAGCCCTGTAGTTTTGTCCCTGCTTGGCATTTGGGGGACTGGAGTTCATTGCTTATGTGGTTGTCATCCTTGGCGATGCAGTCTTCAGTGCTCTTGGAATTATCCTTGAGTTGGTTTAACCATGACCTCTCACTTAACACTTAATTTGGCGATCCTCAAGGTAAGTTTTCCTTATTGGGAGAGTCAACCTCCCCAGGGGAGCCCTTAGGTCATCTAGTCGGGCATTCCCATGGAACACCCTCCTGCAGGAGGATGAACAACCCTTCCCTTAAGGCAGTAGCTTTTTGGGTTTTCCTGTTCTTCCCTAGTTTGTCTGGGGTCCTTTAGAGGAGACTTGTCTCCCCTTGAGAGGATCATCCCCTTGCAAGGTGCTGCTGGTAACTGTGGGTGTTTTCTTCAGCTTCAAACCCAGGGCATTGCCCATCCACAGGTCTCCTCCAGATCCTTAGCTCTTTGGAGCATCCTCTAAGATTCTTTAACCTTGCCAGATCCTTACTCTTCAGAGGGAGTGGATCTTAGATGCCGGGTGTCTCTCTTCAGTTCCTCTTGGAACTTTGAGACCTTCCTACAGCAGCGTCTTTGGAGTAGCTGCATTTTCTCCAGTCTATCTTTAAAGTCTTTGGAGGGAGAGTCTTCTCCTTGGCATCTTTCTGAAAGAAACCTCTTTTAGTTCTTGTTTTCTCTGAATCATCATGGAACTTCTAGACCCTTTTTGTTACCGCCCCCCGAGGTCTTCAGAGAACCTGCGTTTCCTGATCTTCTTTTGGAGGCTTTGGAGGAAAGGATTCTCCCAGGTGCTCTTTCTCTAGGGAAGCACCCTTCAGCTGCTACTTCTCCAGACCGTCGTGGATCTTATAGATCTTCTTACAGACAACTCTGGTGTCCACATGGAAGCTGAACAGTCTCCAGGCTTCGAAGGGAGATTCTTCTCCCAGGCGCCCTTCCTGAGTGAAACGCCCATCAGTTCCTGCATTTCCAGTCTGCTTTGAAACTTCTAGTCCCTCCTGAAGCCGCCTCCAGTGTCGAGATATGTGAACTTCCAGATGTGCCTTCCCTTTAAGAGAGTTGGAAACACGCTCCTCCCAGGCGCTAATCTCCTGGACAAGTGGTTCCCAGACGCTCTGCCTTAGGTCTGTCCATTTCTTCTTCAGGCATTTCCTCTATACCTACGTGTTGCTAGCGAGGCACACCTATTTTCTAGATGTGTCCCAAGATGGGGTCCTAGCAGCGTTCAGATCTCAAGTTGCTGCACTGTATCAGAAAGGTCTACTGCCTAGGAGAAGCCTTGTCTTTCCCCCGAAGGACACGAAGGCATCCATTGACCTTATATGTCGTGCCCTGAACGACATTGTCCTGCCGGAGCTAGTGGGCGTTGAGTTCCTAATACAGCAGGTGGCCAACCAGTGGGCCAATTGGGTGCTAAAGCATTGTGATACCATGACTTCGACATTCCATGAACAGATTGGCTGCCGAGAGGGCCTTTATTTATGTAAAACATTTTTGAAGAAGCCCTCTCTTTTCCTGCCAGCAAAGGTGGAGGCTACAGCAAAATGGAGTAAGGATACTCAAGACTCTATCCTGCTGTGTGTTATGTTTTCGTATCAGGTCAGAGCAAAACAGCAGCTTAACCCATCCAGCTCTGGAGACCAGTCATTGACCGCTCGGCTCTGAACAATTTCATCCGGTAGACATCATCCGTGATGAAGACCGTGGCCTCTGTCACACAAGCAATCAAGCTTCAGAATGTCATGGTAATCTTTGATTTGAAGGATGCATACTTCCAAATCTCTAGCCACCTCTTTTACGGGAATACGTACATATAGTAATAGCTGGATAGGTGTTACCATTCAAGATCCTTTGCTTTTACGTGTCATCGGCGCCCAAATATTCACAAAGGATTTTAGAACTTGTATCCTTGTGGGTGCATGCCAGCGGATTTCAACTGTTCTGCTATTTAGACAATTGACTGATCCTATCGAATTTGTAGAATGACCTCCTCCTAGACAGAATTCTGATGTTGTTAAGACCTGGGGATTGTGATGAATCAAGACAATTCTGTCCTAATCCTCACTCAAGGACAAGAGTATCACTGGATGGATAGATGCATTGCAAGGAAAGTACTGTATGCCCATCCCAGGAAAGGGTTTCTCATGCGAGAGGTAGCTATCTCTTTCTTGTGTTGGTTCCTTCTTCCAGCACATCAGCGCCAAAGCTCCTGAGGCACTTAACATCGTAGAACGGTTAGTTCCCAGAGGCAAATCGCATCGTCGACCTTTGCAATGGAGACTAAAGCTTCCTGATCACAGTATCTGGACTTTCTGCTCTATCCAGTATGGGTAGGGGAGAAGGCCAGAAAGGACTTTCGATGTTGGCGGGAAGAGACAAACCTCCTGGAAGGGGGCTCCACTCTTGATGCCTCCACTGGAATTCCTCCTCTTTTTAGGTGCACCCAGAAAAGGTTGGGGAGCTGTCCGTGGTCAACACATGGTGTCAGGTGCCTGGATGGCTCAAGATTGCCAGGAACACTAACATTGCAGCAATGTGAGCTGCCGCTTAGCCCTCTAGTTTTGCCCTCTTTTGAATAGGGCACTTAATGGTGTCGATGGGTGACAACACCACCTACTTACACAATTGAAAAATTACTTTGTCCTGGACAAAAGTAACATAATAAGGGTCAAATTGATCAAGATAGTGGGTCAGGGTGACTTAGGAATATCTCTACTCATCAAAGGACCACCCAATGTTCAGAAATTAAAAGTCATTCATATATGTGATTTACCAATGAGCTGTTATTAAGAAGCATTTTGGATGACTTTTAAAGCACATGGTAAGATAACTGAAATAAGTATAAATTTTAGAGGAGATAAAATATGGAAAGCATTGATTTGCTTTTATAATCACGAGGAGGCTTTTAAAACAGTCTGTGAGGTCTCAAAATTTAAAATTAATAACTCTGAGATTACCAGAGCACTATCCAATATTACTCCTAGAAACCTTGACATATATCACCCTAGTGACTGGCATCAAAATGAGTCTATGGATCCGAAAACAAACTAAATAAGAGAAAGAAAGTCTAAACCACCAATGTGGATTATAGCAAGATCAAACAGAGAAGAATGCAACTATTTTGAATTTAGTAAACTAATACAGCAAAGTAGGCACTATAGAGCGTGGAGATATTTCTAGATTTGGCAAGAAGTCCATTTTGATTCATGCCAACTTAGAACACAGTTTATTATGCTAAATAATATAAAGATAGAAGAAAATTTAATGGTAGACATCAAGCTGTATTTGAATTTCAATTATGGTTGAGGGGTTATTTTTAGCAAAGATCTTTATGAATTTAATGAAGAAGAAATATCATATATGTGCCTTAGTGAAATATGGAAGGTTCACAAGATTCCTAGAACCACTATGATTATTTTAACATTTCAAGACCATGACGCACCCTCTCATATATACATCGAAAATGAGAGGATTCCAGTTCGTGTCTACAAACAGATACGTTTGCAGTGCTATAATTGTCATAAATTTGGACATCCATCAAGAGTATGTAAAAATGAAAAGATCTGGGAAAAATGTTTGGATCCTTAGCATGGACCCTGCACTTCTATTTTAAAGTGTCCTAATTGTAGCCAGAATCATAAAGCTACTAATAAAAAGTGTCCTCAGTATAGAATAAAAGAAGCTACTGTTCAGAAGTCAGATGCAGAGCATGTCAGTGTAGGGTATACTTGGCGACTTCTAAGAAAACCCAAAAGCTATGCCAAGGCCTTACAATCTAAGGATGCAGGACATACAGAAAAAAATACAACACTACCCAGACCAGGTAATGTAAAGCATCCTATTGCTAAATTACCTCCCAAGGCTGTTAACATGACTCTTACCTTAACCCTGGATAGGTACGATGGGTCGTTCGCGACCCCGAGCGTCAAAAAAAAACAGGTTTTTCTCACGTGACTCACCCCCGTGACTGAATTTGTGGGTGATCGACCTGCAGGAGGTGTCTCCCCTACACGCTCTAGTAGTGTCCAGATGTGCATTGCTGTAGCTGTACTCCTTCCCCGATTTCTGAGACGCGTCGGGGTCGAGCGCGACCGAGTTTACCCTTCTAAGGTAATTTGCATAATTATCAAAGTTATTACGTATTATGAAATTGTCGTAGAATGGTGCAACTTGTATAGGTTATCAGTTGTGGAAAGTCTTGGTGGATTGTTTGGCTACCATGTGCATGATTTTTTTTTTAGTTAAAATGTCGTTCATCACCACGAGGACCATTTTACCGCGAGTGCCCCTTTTTCATTTTTTTGCCAAGTCATTTTTCCGTAAGATATTGCCAAATAGTGTCGTAAAACTTTTGCTTGTTTAGTGTTGGAAAGTGTGTCTAGATGATCTGGCTACCCATGCGTGACTTTGTTTTTGTCAGATACGACGTAGTTATTGGTATATTGGGTATTTAACTGCGGTTACCAATTTCTGTTTTTTTTCAATATTTGTAAAAATTACTACGTAGTAAGGAATTGCCATATATTATTCATTTTTTTTCATGTTTATGTGTTAGAAAGTGTGCCTTGATGGTTGGGCTAACACGTGCATGTCTTTTTTTTTTTATCTGAGATGCCGTATATTAGAATGTCGGGCATTTTACCGCGAGTGCCCCTTTTTCATTTTTTTTCATTTTTTTGCCAAGTAATTTTTCCGTAAGATATTGCCAAATAGTGTCGTAAAACTTTTGCTTTTTTAGTGTTGGAAAGTGTGTCTAGATGATCTGGCTACCCATGCGTGATTTTGTTTTTGTCAGATACGACGTAGTTATTGGTATATTGGGTATTTAACTGCGGTTGCCAATTTGTTTTTTTTTCAATATTTGTAAAAATTTACTACGTAGTAAGGAATTGCCGTATATTATTGATTTTTTTTTCATGTTTATGTGTTAGAAAGTGTGCCTTGATGGTTGGGCTAACACGTGCATATCTTTTTTTTTATCTGAGATGTCGTATATTAGAATGTCGGGCATTTTTCCGCGAGTGCTCCTTTTTATTTGTTTTGCATTTTTTTGCTTAGTCATGTTACCGTAAGGAATTAGAAAGTAGTGTCGCAAAACTTATATTTTTATAGTGTTGGAAAGTGTTTCTAGATGATCTGGCTACCCATGCCTATTTTTTTTTTAGCCAGATATGGCGTATATATAAGTATGTGTTCGATTTTCCTGTGATTGCCATTTTTTCGTTTTTTCCCATTTCTTTCAAAATTACTACGTACTAAGGAACTATCACAGAGTAATGATTCATTTATATGTTTATTTGTCGGAAAATGTGCCTTGATGGTTTTCCTAGCACGTGGCTGAAATTTTTTTTTTCTGAAATGTCGTATATTAGAATGGCCATTTTTCCACGAGTGCCCCTTTTTATTTGTTTTGCATTTTTTTGCTTAGTCATGTTACCGTAAGGAATTGGCAAGTAGTGTCGCAAAACTTATAATTTTATAGTGTTGGAAAGTGTTTCTAGATGATCTGGCTACCCATGCCTATCTTTTTTTTTTAGCCAGATATGGCGTATATATAGGTATGTGTTCGATTTTCCTGTGATTGCCATTTTTTCGTTTTTTCCCATTTCTTTCAAAATTACTACGTACTAAGGAACTATCACAGAGTAATGATTCATTTAGATGTTTATTTCTCGGAAAATGTGCCTTGATGGTTTGCCTAGTACGTGGCTGAATTTTTTTTTTCTGAAATGCCGTATATTAGAATGTTAGCCATTTTTCCGCGAGTGCCCCTTTTTATTTGTTTTGCATTTTTTTGCTTAGTCATGTTACCGTAAGGAATTGGCAAGTAGTGTCGCAAAACTTATATTTTTATAGTGTTGGAAAGTGTTTCTAGATGATCTGGCTACCCATGCCTATCTTTTTTTTTAGCCAGATATGGCGTATATATAGGTGTGTTCGATTTTCCGGTGATTGCCATTTTTTCGTTTTTTCCCAATTCTTTCAAAATTACTACGTACTAAGGAACTATCACAGAGTAATGATTCCTCTAGATGTTTATTTGTCGGAAAATTTTGTTTACTTCTTTTTTGATTGAATATCATCAAATTTTTTTAGCTAAAATATTATATTTTACATTTTTTTTTTTCAATTTTATTTCCCTTCAAAAAAATTTTTTTGGGTCAGAATTTTAATTTTATAGTCGTAAAATAATCGACAATTATCCAGCAACCCACCATACAATTTTTATGCATATCCAATAATAATTAGATTAGTAAATAACACCTTGAAATTGACATACCCTTCCTACATTTCAAGTGGCAGATTAGGGAGTCTGAGTCAGTGTGGTTGGCGGCCATTTTGTGGACATATCCGAAGCGTAAGTTGCCCTATCTATATATATTCTTGTTCCCTATAGAATTTGTGATATTTTGGTATATTTTTACCTGCATAAATATCATATTATATATTAAATATATGTATTTTTTTACGAAATTTCTAAGTACTCAAAAAATTACCTTTAGATATGGCCCCTGATATAAATGTAATTTACAAAATAATGAAGATTTTTTTACATATTTCTATTTTAGGATAAAATATGTTTATTCCCTAAAAAAATTAGCCACTTCCTATTTCATTTGGGTACCCCAAAAAATTCATGAAATTTGGACAAATTTTTTTGGCCAAAAAAAGTTACCCTTTTTTTCTCATTTCAGATCTTCACCTCCATGGGTCTGACTTCATCCAAAATACATCAAGATGTGTCCTAAACATTCAAGAATCAATTCCTAAAAGGATTTGTGTATATATGTATAAACTTTTTTTTTTTATAAATTTTTATGTCAGGTCTTTTTTTTTTCTACTTAATTTTTTAAAATATTTATAATAAATAGTTTTTCTGCAGATGAGTAGTATTTATCTTTACAGTTGTTTTAAGCATTCATTGAAGTTTTTTTTGGCAAAAGAAAAAAGGAGGTTACTGCAAAAACTGATTTTTCAAGAATTTTTTTTGGCGTCGGGGTCGTTCGCGTCCGAGTATACCCTTAAAGGGGTGTCCGAGGAGCGTACCTATCCAGGGTTAAATTGGGTGTCACTCATCAAAAAGGCACCCCATCCTCCCTCTAAATCTGCCACACCTCGGATGAAAAGCCCAAGGCTTTCATCACGGGTAGCATCATTGCTAGATTTAGAGGAGGAATCCCCTGCTAGAGATCTAATGGGTGCACCTGCCAAATTGGAGGTATATAATGGTAATGGCTCTCCATCTTTTAATGGAGAATGAGGGAGTCCATCATCCCTTTCCCCTCCAACGAGAAATGAAAAAATACTTATGGGAAATAGGTACAATATTTTATTTGAAAAAGATGATGAACCTTCAACGAACTTGAATCAATCAAAAATTCAAGTTGAGGTTCACCATCCCCCTCAAGAATTAGGTAAAAAGAACATTGAGAAGGCAAAGCTGAAACCTAAATTATCAAGACCCTCTAAAGAAGCCAACATGAAATAATGTTAAATCAAAAACTGCCAATTGGAAGACCTCATCCAAAATGTCTTCCAGAAATAATCCATAGTTTTCTCCATTTTCTAATGGAATTGTTAGGGTTTAAGGGCCAAATATGAAGTTAAGCTCCTCATTCATGTGCACTCCCCTATAGTCGTATGTCTACGGGAGAACAAGCTTGATGCTAATACTCCATGTCCTTGAGAGTATGTTAGCTATAGGTCACCATATAATCAACAAACGGGAAACCATGGTGTTCCCCAAATATCATTACCCATGTGTACCCCTCTGCAGGCAGTGGTTGTACAGATTGATGTAGGGAGAAAATACAAAATATACTCTATTTGCCTCCTAATGACATCTCGTATAATGATTTACAGGCGATTCAACAACTCCCTCAACCTTTTCTCTTGTTGGGGATTTTAATAGTAGACATCCTTTATGGGGCGATGTTTTGGTAAACACAATTGTGAAAAATGAAGATTTGGGAATACTGTACTTAATACTTGAGAGCTCACTCACTTCCACTTTCAGACAGGTACCTTGTCGTGCATTGACTTATCAATCGCAAGCTCTAATTGCCTTCTCAATTTTGTTTGGAGGACATTAGATGATTGGCATACTAGTGATCATGCATCAATCATTATAAACTCCAACAAAGGTACACCTTTACAGAGATTGCCATGATGGAATCTTGACAAGGAGGACTGGGATAGATTTCATGAGCTAAGCAAAATTGAATGGAATGTTGAACAGTTTGAGAATATTGATGATGCCATAGACTTGCTGAATGGAATCCTTCATACTGCAGGAGTCAATTCATTTCCCAAAGCAACAGAGTTATTCAAACAATGACCAGTCCCCTGGTGGTCTTCAGAACTAATGCCCTACACAGAGCCACAAGAAAGTCTTAACTCGATTGCGCAGACGCCGTACTGAGGAGAATTTAATTTCATACAAGAAATGTAGAGCACAGTTCTGACGTGCCATGAAAAAAGCTAGGTGCCAGCCTTGGGTTTCTTTTGTTTCCTCCATTAAATGTAGTACACCACCATCTTCTGTATAGAGTAAAGTATAAAAGATAGCAGGCAAATTCACCCCAACCCACCACCAGTGTTGAAGGTGAATGGTCAGTATGTGACTGGAGCAACTGAGGTTAGTAATGCATTTGCTGATCATTTCTCTAATGTATCAAGTAAGTGTAAAGTAGCTCTTGGTTACCAGTATAGAAGCAATGAAGAATAGAAAATGCTAAATTTTGCAACAGCAAAGGAGGAATTGTACTATAACCCTTTTGCAACGATACAGCCCCTGGTCGTGATGGAATTCCATATGCAGTGATTAAACATGTACCTGTTGATACCAAGTTATTTATTTTAAGCACTATTACAGAATATGTCATGATCATAGTTATTCCATTGTTTGGGAACTAGCCATTATTTTAGCATTTTCTTCATAATTGAGTTTTGTTCTAGAAATCTAATTCCCTAATTGGTAACTCTTTTAGTTTTCATCATAATTGAGTTTTGTTCTAGAAATCTATTCCCTAATTGGTAACCCTTATAGTTTTCATCATAATTGAGTTTTTCTTGAAATCTATTTCCCTAATTGGTAACCCTTTTAGTTTTCATCATAATTAAGTTTTTAAATATTTAACTTAGCCGGTGAATATATAATAGCTGCTGCTCCAGCGGCTCGACAGAAAACACACACAAAAACTCGCGAGCGATCGCTATGAAGGTTGCGGGTGTGCCCACCAGCGCCAACTATCGGCCAGATACCGCATATACATGTAAACAGACCCAATTTTTTCTCTGTCGGCCTTAACGACAAGACGTATCAATACTCGCTGTATAACCTGGAGTTTTCTCAACATATTTGGTGAAGTACTTCCTTTTGGTTTGAGCTTTCGCAGTGCAGGTGTTTTATCTTCAACTTAAATCTTGAACTCGTTTTTGGATAGATTTAATTTTTAAATATTTAACTTAGCCGGTGAATATATAATAGCTGCTGCTCCAGCGGCTCGACAGAAAACACACACAAAAACTCGCGAGCGATCGCTATGAAGGTTGCGGGTGTGCCCACCAGCGCCAACTATCGGCCAGATACCGCATATACATGTAAACAGACCCATTTTTTTCTCTGTCGGCCTTAACGACAAGACGTATCAATACTCGCTGTATAACCTGGAGTTTTCTCAACATATTTGGTGAAGTACTTCCTTTTGGTTTGAGCTTTCGCAGTGTAGGTGTTTTATCTTCAACTTAAATCTTGAACTCGTTTTTGGATAGATTTAATTTTTGATGACTTTGGATTGTTTTTTGGACTTTCTTTGACTTTTAAATGGCCGACCCTTCCCTTAGTACGGAAGTGTGTTTTAGGCTTTTAGCAATTATCTTATCACGTTATAAATTAATTATAGATTTTCCTCTATATATTTTATATCTCAACCGCCTTTATTAGGCCTCTTCGATTAGCTTTCCATTTATAATAAACATCAAGATAAATTTTAATGATTTGTTTATATGCGACCTTTCCTGAGAGTAGGCGGTCCTAACTTGGAAACCGAAGTTAAACAACGTTGAGCCCTTTCAATCGTAAATAACTTTTACAGAGAAAATGATTTAAAACTTATTAAATGAATATTTTTTAGTAGATATTTTATGAAAGATTTTCTTTGAATAGTCTTCGTACTGTTTCAAAGATGAACTAACGTTTAGTTTATTTATGCTACGCAGTTTGCGCTCTATCGTTACGATAGAGAGAGAGTATCACGGTTTCACTTTGCAGAAAGAGTAAATCGATTCTGACGTTTTGTTCATTCTTCTTTCAAACCTTAAATGTTTTAAATACTATT
Source organism: Palaemon carinicauda (assembly GCF_036898095.1). NCBI lineage: Eukaryota > Metazoa > Arthropoda > Malacostraca > Decapoda > Palaemonidae > Palaemon > Palaemon carinicauda. Next base: position 450,661 of record NW_027171761.1, on the reverse strand, counting down.
TTAAAGGAACTTTTTAATTGAAAAACCTTTCAGTTTTTTCCTTTGGTCAAATAACCTGTTTATTGACGAAAGGTAAGTGGGCTCTTCTCTTCGGTGCGAAATCAAGAGAGAGAGAGAGAGAGAGAGAGATAGAGACGGAGAGAGAGAGAGAGGAGAGAGAACGTTCCGATCTTTATTCTCGTCCCAAGCGAGTAACCTTGTTCTCGAGTCAGTTTTTTACTCTCGTCCCTAGTCTCTGTACGGGGAGAAAGGATAAAACGTTTTTAGTTTTTATTCTCGTCCCAAGGCACTGTACGGTGAGAGATTGAAAACGTAGTTTTGAATGAACTAGTGTTTAGTCTCCTTCCCAGCCACTGATCTTTTTATCTTAAAATATGTTTACTGTTTTTTGCTTGTATTAATGTGCTTACATTATACGACTGATTTCGCAATTATAACCTTTTGATGAGGGTAGAATTGCGTGCTTCAGGTAGAAATCAGTTTTATTCATACCTAATGTGAATTGTTAAAAAATTCGATTTCAGTGAAATAAGTGCAAAACAGAAAATCGTAGTGATAAAGTGATAATTGCGCAAAGTGTTATCAGTGTTGCGACCGAGGGTTCGTCTGTTCGTGCCTGTCGTTCGCCTAGTCCGAGACCTCTTGCAAGCTCCCAAGCCCAGGGGAGAAGTAATGTCGTACGACTTATGGGTTCGAGAGGACTTGATCAGCGAACAGACGTTCCCTCTATGGTTTCAAGCGTGTCTCATCAACACCGCCCCTACCATAAGACGAGCGAGACGATTTTCTCCTCGTCATCCGAAGGCTTTTCGCATAAGAAACCGTGGAACAAGGTTTCGAGGCCCTTTAAGCGAAAGTCAGTCCTTTCAGGACAGGTCCAGCGTCCTGGTTTTAACTATTAGGACAGCTCTGACCATATGCAGTCATCGGAAGACTGCTCGCCGCCTAAACACTCGCCGCCTAAACAAAAGCGTAACACAGGCTCCGAGAGTCTTTTTGTAGGCAAGGTTTTGCAGTCACAGACGTTACCCTCGTCTCTTACCGCAACCATTCCCGTTGATCCTAAATGGGTTGTACGGCAAGACATGCAGAATAAGCTTGCCTCTCTTATGGAGGACTATTCTGCTGAGCAGGTTCACGATGATCCTCGCCGCTTAGCTGATCGAGATCCTGGCCGTCAGCCGCCCAAACGAACCTTTGCTCGTCCTGTTGACGTTGACGTTACAAAGTCACGTCAGTCACGTTTTGTAGAGCCTCACTCGATGCAGTCCAGTGTTGACTTTCAGCCGCTTGTGGACGTTCAGCCGCTGCCGCATGCTCTTGTTGACGTTCAGGACGTTCGCCAACCAGCGAAGTTGACTTGTTTTGACGTTGAGCGTCAAGCACCGCAGTCAAGAGTTGTTTTGACTGCTCAGTCTAGGCAGTCAAGGCAGTCTCGAGTTGACGTCGAGCGTCCTCCCGCACCTGTTGGTTGTTGCTGGTCAGTCCTTTAAGCAGTTACATGACATAGCGTCCTTGACTGCTACTGTTGCTCCTTTGCGTGTGGACTCTGTTTGTCAAGCATTGCCACCACGGCAGGTCTCTCCCTTGCTTGAGACTCGGCTAATGTCGGACAAGGTTCCTTCAGATGAGGAAGTTGCTGTTCCCCCTCCTACTGATATTCCCTTGAGGACTCTGTCAGACGGAGAGGAGCCTAAAGCTGCTCAGCCCTCTATGGACTTTAAATAAATCATGCTGATTTTTAAGGATCTTTGTCCGGATCTTTTTGTAACTGCTGCTCCTCGTTCGCCTAAACGTCAGAGTTTACACTAGGCCTAGCTACTTCGAAGCCATTGTTTTATAAGCTAGTGCTCTCTCGCTCTTCTAAGAGAGCTTTACGTTTGCTAGGCGACTGGTTTATCACCAGGAGGAGTTTGGGGGAGACAGCCTTTGCTTTCCCTACTTTTAAGCTGGCTTATAGAGCGAGAGTCTGTTATGACACGGGAGAAGTTCTCGGCTTGGGAGTTCCTGCCTCTGCCCAGATAGACTTCTCAAACCTCATAGACTCTCCCTGGCGCCTGGCCATGAGACGCTCCAAGATTTTATGGTCGACTTCAGAGCTAGACCATCTCCTGTGAGGAGTTTTTTCGAGCGTTTGAAGTTTTGCTGTACAATTATGTCATGCATAAACAAGGCTTTCAGGGATGGCTCCAATGATCTGACAGCCACGTTCTCTGCAGGAACAAGTCCCTCAGGGATGGCTCCAATGATCTGGCAGCCATGTTCACTGCAGGAGTACGTAAGAGGCAAGTGCGCTCAATGTGTTCATTGTCAAGACAAATTTCACGATGAAGTCTACCAGGCTGTCTTGACAGCATTAATGGAAGGCGACTGGATGGTCTCTCTCGACCTTCAGGAGGCATACTTCCACATTCCTATACACCCGGATTCCCAACCGTTTCTGAGGTTTGTTTACAGGAATGTGGGGTACCAGTTTTGAGCCCTGTGCTTTGGCCTCAGTCCTGCTCCTCTCGTGTTTACGAGGCTCATGAGGAATGTGGCAAAATCCCTCCATCTATCGGGGATCCGAGCCTCCCTGTACTTGGACGACTGGCTTCTCAGAGCATCGTCCAGTCTTCGCTGTCTGCAGGATCTACATTGGACGTTGAGTCTGGCCAGGGAGTTGGGACTTTTGGTCAACCTAAAAGTCCCAACTGATCCCATCCCAGATTATTCTATATTTGGGGATGGAGATTCGCAGTCCAGTTTTTTCGGGCTTTTCCGTCTGCCACCGAATAGAACAAGCCCTGCTCGAAGTCCAACTAATGCTGAAAAGAAAACGTTTGTTCAGTCAGGAGTTGGAACAGTCTCGTAGGGACTCTCTCATCCCTGGAGCAGTTTGTCTCACTAGGGAGACTACACCTTCTGCCTCTCCGGTTCCATCTAGCCTCTCACTGGAACTAGGACAAGACGTTAGAGACGGTATCATTCCCAGTCTCCGAACCAGTAAAGGCATGCCTGAAATGGTGGGACAGCAATATCAGTCTGAGAGAGGGACTATCCCTAGCAGTCAAGAACCCAAACCACGTGTTGTTCTCAGACGCGTCGGATTTGGGTTGGGGTGCGACCCTGGACGGTCGGGAATGCTCGGGTCTGTGGACCTCAAGTCAGAAGAGCATGCACATCAACGGCAAGGAGCTTTTAGCAGTCCACTTGGCCTTGATGATATTCGAAAGCTTCTTCGAAACTAAGTGGTAGAGTTCAACTCAGACAACACCACAGCTTTGGCGTACATCTCCAAGCAAAGAGGCACACACTCCTTCATGCTGCTCGAGATCGCAAGGGACCTTTTCTTATGGTCAAGAAATCGAGGCATCTCCCTGTTGACGAGATTCATCCAGGGGGACTTGAACGTCTTGGCAGACTGTCTCAGTCGGAGGGGTCAGGTGATACCCACGGAATGGACCCTCCACAAGGACGTGGGCAAGAGTCTTTGGGCTACTTGGGGTCAACCCACCATAGACCTCTTTGCCTCCTCGTTGACCAAAAGGTTACCAATCTATTGCTCTCCAGTCCTAGATACAGAAGCAATCCACATAGACGCGTTTCTACTGGATTGGTCTCTTCTGGACTTATATGCATTCCCACCATTCAAGATAGTCAACAAGGTACTGCAGAAGTTCGCCTCTCACGAAGGGACAAGGTTGACGTTGGTTGCTACCCTCTGGCCCGCGAGAGAGTGGTTCACCGAGGTACTTCAATGGCTGGTAGACTTTCCAGGAAGTCTTCCTCTAAGGGTAGATCTGTTACGTCAGCCCCACGTAAAGAATGTCCATCAAAGCCTCCCCGCTCTTCGTCTGACTTCCTTCAGACTATCGAAAGACTCTCAAGAGCTCGAGGCTTTTCGAAGGAGGCAGCCAGTGCGATTGCAAGAGCGAGGAGAACTTCTACCATTAGAGTATACCAGTCGAAGTGGGAAGTCTTTCGAGACTGGTGCAAGTCAGCATCTGTGTCCTCGTCCAGTACCTCTGTAGCCCAAATCGCAGATTTTCTTTTACATCTGAGAAAGGTTCGCTCCCTTTCAGCTCCCACGATTAAGGGCTACAGGAGCATGTTGGCTTCCGTCTTTCGACATAGAGGCTTAGATATTTCCAACAATAAAGATCTCCAAGATCTCCTTAAGTCTTTCGAGACCTCTAAGGAACGTCGTTTGGCAACTCCTGGATGGAACTTAGACGTGGTCCTAAGGTTCCTCATGTCAGACAGGTTTGAGCCATTACATTCAGCCTCCCTGAAGGATCTCACCCTCAAGACACTTTTCCTAGTGTGCTTGGCTTCGGCTAAAAGGGTCAGTGAACTTCATGCCTTCAGTAAGAACATCGGCTTTTCTACAGAAAAAGCCACATGTTCACTTCAACTTGGTTTCCTGGCCAAAAATGAACTGCCTTCTCGTCCTTGGCCTAAATCTTTTGATATTCCTTGCTTATCAGAGATCGTAGGCAACGAACTGGAAAGAGTATTATGTCCTGTTAGAGCTCTTAAGTTCTATTTAGCTCGTACTAAGTCATTACGAGGTAAATCTGAGGCATTATGGTGCTCAGTTAAGAAACCATCATTGCCTATGTCAAAGAATGCTTTGTCATATTTTATCAGTTTTTTAATACGAGAAGCTCATTCTCACTTGAATGAGAAAGACCGATGTTTGCTTAAGGTTAAGACGCACGAAGTTAGAGCTATAGCAACCTCCGTGGCCTTCAAGCAAAATAAATCTCTGCAAAGTATTATGGACGCGACTTTTTGGAGAAGCAAGTCAGTGTTCGCGTCATTTTACTTAAAAGATGTCCAGACTCTTTACGAGTACTGCTACACACTGGGTCCATTCGTTGCAGCGAGTGCAGTAGTGGGTGAGGGTTCTACCACTACATTACCCTAATTCCAATATCCTTTTTAATCTGTCTCTTGAAATGTTTTTAATATTGTTTTTTGGGTTGTATGGAAGGCTAAGAAGCCTTTCGCATCCTGGTTGATTTGGCGGGTGGTCAAAGTCATTTCTTGAGAGCGCCCAGATTAGGGGTTTGATGAGGTCCTGTTGTATGGGTTGCAGCCCTTAATACTTCAGCTCCTGGGAATCTTTCAGCATCCTAAGAGGATCGCTGGGCTTCGTGAGGAAGACAAACTAATAAGGCAGAGTAATCGTCTAAGTCAACTTCCTTACCAGGTACCTTTATATATTTGGGTTTTGTTATGATATAACTGTCAAAAACTCTAAGCATATACGCTGTAAACTTAATTAACTCTGGTCTCTACCCACCACCATGGGTGTGAATCAGCTATTATATATTCACCGGCTAAGTTAAATATTTAAAAATTATATTTTAATTATAAAATAAATTTTTGAATATACTTACCCGGTGAATATATAATTTAAAGGCCCCCCCTTCCTCCCCGATAGAGACCCAGCGGGATGAGAAAAATTGGGTCTGTTTACATGTATATGTAGTATCTGGCCGATAGTTGGCGCTGGTGGGCACACCCGCAACCTTCATAGCGATCGCTCGCGAGTTTTTGTGTGTGTTTTCTGTCGAGCCGCTGGAGCAGCAGCTATTATATATTCACCGGGTAAGTATATTCAAAAATTTATTTTATAATTAAAATATCATTTTTTTTTTAAATCTATTTCCCTAATTGGTAACCCTTTTAGTTTTCATCATAATTGAGTTTTTTCTTGAAATCTATTTCCCTAATTGGTAACCCTTTTTAGTTTTCATCATAATTGAGTTTTGTTCTAGAAATCTAATTCCCTAATTGGTAACCCTTTTAGTTTTCAACATAATTGAATTTTTTCTTGAAATCTATTTCCCTAATTGGTAACCCTTTTAGTTTTCATCCTAATTGAGTTTTGTTCTAGAAATCTAATTCCCTAATTGGTAACTCTTTTAGTTTTCATTATAATTGAGTTTTGTTCTAGAAATCTAATTCCCTAATTGGTAACCCTTTTAGTTTTCATCATAATTGAGTTTTTTCTTGAAATCTAGTTCCCTAATTGGTAACCCTTTAAGTTTTCATCATAATTAAGTTTTTTTTTAAATCTATTTCCCTAATTGGTAACCCTTTTAGTTTTCATCATAATTGAGTTTTTTCTTGAGATCTATTTCCCTAATTGGTAACCCTTTTTAGTTTTCATCATAATTGAGTTTTGTTCTAGAAATCTAATTCCCTAATTGGTAACCCTTTTAGTTTTCATCATAATTGAGTTTTTTCTTGAAATCTAATTAGTTTTCATCCTAATTGAGTTTGGTTCTTGAAATCTATTTCCCTAATTGGTAACCCTTTTAGTTTTCCTCATAATTGAGTTTTGTTCAAGAAATCTATTTCCCTAATTGGTAATCCTTTTAGTTTTCATCATAATTGAGTTTTGTTCTAGAAATCTATTTCCCTAATTGGTAATCCTTTTAGTTTTCATCATAATTGAGTTTTGTTCTAGAAATCTATTTCCCTAATTGGTAATCCTTTTAGTTTTCATCATAATTGAGTTTTGTTCTAGAAATCTATTTCCCTAATTGGTAATCCTTTTAGTTTTCATCATAATTGAGTTTTGTTCTAGAAATCTATTTCCCTAATTGGTAATCCTTTTAGTTTTCATCATAATTGAGTTTTGTTCTAGAAATCTATTTCCCTAATTGGTAATCCTTTTAGTTTTCATCATAATTGAGTTTTGTTCTAGAAATCTATTTCCCTAATTGGTAATCCTTTTAGTTTTCATCATAATTGAGTTTTGTTCTAGAAATCTATTTCCCTAATTGGTAATCCTTTTAGTTTTCATCATAATTGAGTTTTGTTCTAGAAATCTATTTCCCTAATTGGTAACCATTTTAGTTTTCATCATAATTGAGTTTTGTTCTAGAAATCTATTTCCCTAATTGGTAATCCTTTTAGTTTTCATCATAATTGAGTTTTGTTCTAGAAATCTATTTCCCTAATTGGTAATCCTTTTAGTTTTCATCATAATTGAGTTTTGTTCAAGAAATCTTTTTCCCTAATTGGTAATCCTTTTAGTTTTCATCATAATTGAGTTTTGTTCAAGAAATCTATTTCCCTAATTGGTAATCCTTTTAGTTTTCATCATAATTGAGTTTTGTTCAAGAAATCTATTTCCCTAATTGGTAATCCTTTTAGTTTTCATCATAATTGAGTTTTGTTCTAGAAATCTATTTCCCTAATTGGTAATCCTTTTAGTTTTCATCATAATTGAGTTTTGTTCAAGAAATCTATTTCCCTAATTGGTAATCCTTTTAGTTTTCATCATAATTGAGTTTTGTTCAAGAAATCTATTTCCCTAATTGGTAACCCTTTTAGTTTTCATCATAATTGAGATTTGTTCTAGAAATATATTTCTCTAATTTTTTCAATGTGTTTGTTGAAAGCAATCTTAATGAATATATGCTGTATAGTGTACAGAAAGTGAGTCGGTTGTATTTTTTTCAATGGTGTGGATATGCTGGTTAGTATTAATATCGCTTTTTATTTGATAGGGATTTAGATGAAGGGCTTGCAGAAGCAATATCCTCCCTTATATGGGCTGCTCCAAGACTGCAAACTGATGTGGCTGAAATGAAAATTGTTGCCGACCAACTGGCGCTCAAGTATGGTAAACCTTATGCCCAGGTGAGTAGTAACACAATAATAGTATTACTGTAGACATGTAACAAAGATATCTGATCTTTGCCTCGTTGATTTTGCCAAGTTAACTTTTTAATTTGAAAGAACAATGTAATTCTTTTATTGCTCCATTTTATTTTTAGATAATTTCAATTTAGTGTCAAAAAGAAGAATGTTTAAAGTGATTTTTAATACGAATAATATTTTCCCTCACTTATGAGGCATCTGTAGCTTTTAAATGGAAGTGTATTTAACATTATCTAGACTAGAGCATACAGGTTTGATACTAGCAAGGCAAATTGGTTAGAAATATACCAAGTGATTTGGCTGTTACGATGCCTGCATAAGGCCAGTACCACTTTTATCTTTGTTAGTATCTATATCAGATATTTTGAAAGATGGAACAATAGAATACCAAGATTCATGGCCAAAGTGAATTAAAGAAATCGCATTATAAATGAATAATTGTTCCGTAACTGGAATACAAACCTACGCTGTTTATTAGGGGTAATACTTTCGGTGAAACTGAAAGGACGAGCTATTAAAATTTTAGCGAGGGCTAACTACCCATCCTGCTTGTATTCAGTGGTATTCAGTGCCTTGAATTAGACTTCTCAAAGATGTAAATAGTGTATACATGTGATGAGAAGGAAGAAGTTACCGTCAGTACAACAGTAGATGTATAGATATTTGAATAAACACTTAAAAGAGGACCTATACAAATTTGGGCAAAGGATATAGATGAATACCCACAAAAAAGTGCTCAAGTTGAGGGATTGAATCAACATAATTTTCATAATGAAATTTATCATATGAATGCAAAGCCTGTAGTCGTCATGTTTTAGCTATCGAAGCGCAAAAAAATAGAAAATTTTCTACCCCAGTAGATTCGATAGGTGGTGCCTTAGGGAGTAATGCAACAATGACCTTTTACTATCAATGACTTCAAGTATTCAGAGTCATCTCAGACATGTACATATCCTAAACAAAATTTTTGACATAAGAAGAAAAGTTGGAAGGAGGCTGGGAAATGATTTATTTACTACTATACAAATAAGCACAGTACAGACAGCCCTCGTTTTTTGCGAGGGTTAGGTAACAGAGACAGGAGCGATAATCGAGAAATCGCGAAAGCGTGTTGCCCTAGTGTGGGATAACTCAGAACCTAGCCTAATAACTCACTGCTATTGCCTACGCTCAGATGATTAACCCAGTAAGTACTGCCTCATATTGTGTTTACTTGGTTTCTATCACAGTATAGTTGTTCCTATCTAGTAATACTGTATAACACTCGCTGATACTGTAGTGTATATCACTCTGATGTACTACTATTACTACAGTAAAGCTTAACTGTACTGTAAATATTCGCTGTTGTTTATTTGCAATAAACAACATTACTGTAATTGTGTAGTGTACAATATGTATACAGTACAATGTAAGATTAACTAAGTGTACTGTATACATTTCATACAACGGCCACTAACCATTTTCGTACTTTGTAAGCAGCAATCTTGAAACATGGAGCAATTCCTGATGGTCGTGTCTTGCACAGTAATTTGACATCTACAGTAACCCAGTAATAATATTTATCATGTCTACTTAAATGGGTTAGAAAATAAAAAGATAATGTTAAAAGTATCGTTAGTTACGTAATAATCATTGTGTAAACACATATAGCCGCAATAACAACTGAACATCCAAGAGTGTTTTAAGGAGGATGACTTCCATTCTCCGATGTAATAACACTTTTGTCCATGAGAGTGCTTTATACTTGGAGAACTGGCAAAAGCTCAACCATTATGATTACTGTACTCAAGTTAGTGAAAGTGTGGGATTTCTGATCAATTTGGAGAAGTTTCTTCTGATCCTGGCTTGGAGGAATTTTTGTTTGTGAATGTTAATAGCAACTGTTCTCTTTTTTAGTTTTCCATTGTAAGAGAGGACCAAGTCTTTTCTGCTACTGTTAGGGAAGCTCAAATAGATGAATTCAGAGTCAGTTAGGATATAGATGAGACTGCTAGGGACCATGGCTTCCTTAGAGAAGTTTGGTCCAAAGGGCCTCTTGGAGATGAGAGGTGCCAATATCATCTCAATCAAAATTTGAACGAGATAATCGGCAATCTCTATTCCAGTAATGAAGAACCAGCTTCAACTGCCGAGTTGGTGAGGCAATACTTTTCGATCATTCCAGGGAGTCTACTTGTAGGTAAGGATTCCATAGTTTTCTCTAAGGATGCTTCACAGAAAGGGTGAAGAGTAATGCTAGGTCTTCTCCATCTATCAGGGAAATGGACCACACTAAAATCAGCTCTCTTCATATAATTTGCTTGGAACTTCTAGGTTGGTTCAAAGTTCTTCAAGTGCAGGAGTTGCTGATATTAGAAAACTGCATAGCGGTGTTTCCAGACAACACGACAGCATTAGCTTATACAGTATCTGGAAACAGGAGAACCAAGTCGAAATACCTGTACTGGATATGAGGACTATCATCTTGAATGGTTTGATAGGAATAGTAGTCCCTCCTCGGTTCATACCAGGATAATAAAAAAAAATTTGCTGAGCAGTTGAGAAGAGAACCAGATTTATCTAAAGTTATGGTCTCCGCTTCTGGATTTATATTTAGAGATTTAAATTTTTTTAGGGGACAACCAAATGTAAACATGTTTGCAACATCTCTAAGTAAGAAGATAAAGGTGTTTTGTTTGCCACTTTTTAATCCTCTATTATTATTATATGGGAAGTAATGAATAAAAATCTAAAATGTCTTCAAGGTCAGTAAGAACATTTTTACTCTGAAGAGTCTGTCAACCTGTTTAACATATCGTCACCCTCATAAACTAATTGCCTAAGTCATTTTCTCCACTTGTTGGGAAATAAAAAAAACCTTCTCATTTCCTAATTCTTTATATCATTGTATTGAGCTTCAATTAACAAATTCTAATTCACAAATTCTTCTGTTAAGAATTTGTGAATTGAAGAAAATGATATAAAGAATTAGGAAATGAGAAGGTTTTTTTTGGATTTCCCAACAAGTGGAGAAAATTACTTAGGCAGTTAGTTTATGAGGGTGACGATATTCTTAAGTTCCATTGATTCAACTGTCAGATTAGGAAGATCATTGCCCAATCTGGTTACAGCTGGAATAAAACTTTTAGAACATTCTGTAGTGTTGAGCCTTAAGATGGGGAAGGTAAGACTTAGAATTAACTGTAAAGCTAGTGCTGTACTGTATACAGGATGGTACAGTCTGGGAAGATTTGAATGGAAAGGATGGTCAGAATTAGGAAAACTCTTGTGCAACAGGCATAAAGAAATAATTGAATGACACTACCAGAGATTAATATTCTGATCAGGAATAAGACATTTAATAGATCGCAAGTTTTTGTCCAACAGATGAAGGTGAGAGCCAGCAGCTGAAGACCAGACAGGAGACCAATACACAAAACAAGGTGGAATGAGAGGCTTAAACAATTTCTTCAGAATGGATTGATCACTATTTTTTGTGTAATTGAAGAAGAAACAGAGTGAATGTGTTTCTCAAAAATGAATTTGCAATAAGCATCACACCTATAATTTTAAAGTTATATAAAGTTAAAGAAACATTAAGAATGTAGAGATCTGGCTTGATAATAGGCTGATGTGGCATGACACATGGCTAGCTATTCTGAGCATACTCTTTAATATGAGAACACATGGCTTTTTGGTCCAGGCTCTCTTTTACTTAGGAAAGGCAATGATCTGTAACTGGAATGCTTTGGAGAACTTTATTTTGAATTTCCACCTCCTCCAAAGGAATTGGATCATCTTTTGTAGGTTTTCCATCGGGTGCTCTTGATGAAGTATCTGCAGTGCAATGGGTTTTCCCTGGTAAATATTTAACAAGGGGAGAGTACCTCAAAAGTTGCAAGCAGAATCTGAGGATCTGAGCTGGTAATTTGGATAAATTTGTAGAAGATAACAATGGTACCAGGGATTTATGATTTGTCTTGGGTGTAAAAGTGGTCCCCAAGACATAATCTGGAAAACGTTCACATGCCCGTGTTTCTGCGAGGGCTTCCTTCTCTATCACAGCATACTTCTCTTCAGCTGGAGTGAGAGGACGAGAGGCAAAGCTAATTGGGTGTTGGTTTCCCTGGTCATCATTCTGTAGAAGAACGTTCCAGTTCCATGCTGACTTGCATCCGAAGCAAATATGCATGGTTTGTTGATGCTATAATGTGCAAGGACTTCAGTTGAGGTCAGTTTGTCCTTTTAGTGTTTTGAAGGCAATTTCATGTGGTTGATCCCATAGCCACTGGTTATCCTGTCGGAGTAGTTGTTGCATTGGCTCATTGATGACTGCAAAATTTGGCTGGAATTTTGCAAGCTGGTTCACCATGCTATTAAATAGTTGTAATTCTATTACATTTTCAGGAGTAGGGAACTCAAGAATACTTTTAATTTTCTTTCTCTTTGACCAGATATGATTGGCAGTAACTTTAGACTTCTGAAAGCATTGTAAATGTTATAGATGCTTTCTGAGCCTAGGAAGGATATCTTTGTTTTTGAAAACTGACACTTGCTATTCAGGGTCAGGCCAGTATCCTGGAGTCTCTGGAGAACAACATGTAAGCATATGTCGTGAAGATCTTGAGAAGGAGCATGTAATAAGACATCGTCCATATGGCAGATGACTCCATCCAAGCCTTCAAGGATCTGCGACTTGGTCCTTTGGAATACTTCCGGGGCAGAGCTAATACTGAAAGGTAGGCGATTGAAGCAATACCGTCCAAAGGGAGCTATAAATGTAGTGAGGAGTCAGGAGCCTGGGTCAAGTGGGATTTGCCAAATCCTAGAGTTGGCGTCAAGCTTGCTAAGGAATCTGGTTACTTGAATTTTTCCGAGATTCTCGTCAACAGAGGCCATTGGATGTACCTCTTTTTTCACTGCCTTGTTCACTGATGTGAAGTTGACTCAAAGTCTTATGTCATTATTCGACTTGGGGCTACTACTGATCCCGAGCACCTCTCGGTTGGCTCACTAACTTTTGGAATTACTTTGTCTTAATCCATTTTGCCAAATTCTCCTTAACTAGTGGCGGAAGAGGGTAAGCGATATGATTGGGGTTATACAAGTAGTCCATCCAGCGAAGTTCTTTCGTTAAGCTTCCTTAAGTTAAAGTTTTTTGGCGAAATATCAGTACACTACAGTTAAAACGGGTAGATTCTCCTTAAACACTTCGTGGGCCTTGAAGGCTCGAGGAGTATCGGAGTGATAACCAGAAGGGGTTTCACCTTACAATCCCCACTGGCGTTTGCACAGAGTGCAAGGGTAAGCCTGTCCTTCATAGGCTTATGCCCGGGTAGCCCCTTTTCTTCTGCCCTGATGTACGTTCGACAAGGCATTTTTTTTCCCAAAGAAGTCCAGTTTCATCACAGACTTGCTGGGGACTGTAGTCTTCCTGGAGAGTCAACTCATCAAACTTCTTAACAAAGGTTTCAGCCGCTTTCGTGTTCGAGCTTGCAGTCACCTGATGACACACCACTGAATGAACGTCAGTGTCGTAAATTTTTCTAACCACCTATGAGAAGCCTTGAACTCTGGGGGTTCCTGCTTCGATGTTCCTTTTCATGCGTTGACTTCGGCCTGAGCACGCATGGGATCACTGTAAATGGCGCTGGCCTTCTGGCAGATTATCGCTTTAGTGATAGTGTCTCCAGCCATTTCCTTGTCCTTTATCCAGACAAGCAGCAGTCTCTCCATCTCATCGTGGATGTGGCTCCTCTTGCTGGAGAAAACAGTCACACTCTTAGAAGGTGTTGCTGCTTTGATAGCTTCCTTCTGCTTCAGGATCATTCCTATCATAGACGTATTTCGGCCATATTCCTTCTCAATCACACGACTGCATGCCAGCCTCGTATTTCTTGATTATTCTTCTTTCCCTGGACATCAGCAACTTTCTTGGGACCCATGGCTAATAAGCTAACGTAATATCACACACGATACAGTACAATACAATTGTTACGAAAGCAAAATCACAAACTAAGTCAATGCGTACGATACCGCTGCTGAAACGAAATGGAAAAGGAACGCTAATGCAAGATGCATGATGGAATACAGTACAGTAGATGCTGACCAATAGGAGAGCAGGATCTTGTGGTAACTAGCATTTGAGTAGGGAGATAACCAATGGGAGCGCGAGAGGATGGTGGCGAGTTTACGGGCTGGCGGCGCGCAAATTTTAAAATCAGTCTTGGACACAGTCGGGCTCTCGTACCGTATGTCCTTTCATTGTGTGAAACATTTTTCGTGATGCGAGTTGTAAAATTCTTCGCATCTCGTTTCACAGAGTAAAAATATTGTAAGCAGATTCTTTCGTGTTGAGAGGTATCACTGTACTGTAATTGGCAGCAAGGTTTGTGATCAGCTTATGTGAATAACTTGCGATTAATCTTGTTGAACAGAGTACCAATGGTATTCTGATCCCCAGCTTTGAACTCATGGATGGTATTTGAGGATATATCCCAGCACCCATTAGCTAACCTGGATGTGTATGCCTCAGCCTCATTTTCAAGGTGACCCTAGTGGCTCCCATGGCTCCCAGGTGGTCCCAAGCCAAGTGGTATCCAATTGCTAGCTCTTCTTGTGGTCTTGAATGAGATATACCTGTGGCTTATTGTTCTTTGTTAGCCACACCTTCAGAGGTACTACTGTACCAGGACGTTACACTTTGTAGATGATGAAGACTATCTAATGTACGAGTATGGCTTTTTGCACCTAACTGAAATTTGAAGCAGATATCTGGATACCTGCAAGGGTTGTTTGCAAGTCTCTACAATGAGAAGAGTGAGCAATCCTCAGCAACAATTGTTGGAGGAATTTCTCTTCAGTCGCATCCACTCTTCAGATCTCAAACTTTCTTGTCTAAATTTGCAGAGAGAAGCTCCTCCCAGTCTCATGTGTGAAAGGCCCTCATTTGACCTTGATCCAGGTCTTCTGGCTGAAATGCTTGGATCTCTCATCCTAGTGCAAATTGCTCGTGTTCATGGGAAGTTTTGATCAGCTTTGCCCAAGATGGGAATTCAGATTTCTGGAGTGGAACATGACTTTCATATTCAGGCCTCTGGCGCTGAGGAGGTTAGCTATGTAGATCACCAGGTATATGATGCATCTCACCCTCAAGACTGTCTTTTTGCCAGCCTTAAAATTGGCGAAAAGAGTATGCAAGTTTCATTGACTGTCGTCTCATTAGGTTAGTCACTCAAAGGATGTGGCTGTCTCCCCGAAGGATGGGGTTCTATTTCGTTGGTCTTTATGTCTGACTTTGAGGTAAAGTCCCAGAACTTGTATGCGCCATGACATAGCTGTGAATTCGTTTTGATCCCTTCCCTTTGACCCTTGCTGGTATGACTCACAATGCGATTCTTTTTCGTCTAGTGAAAGGCCTGCAGTGCTATCTGAAGAAGGCTCAGGCCCGAGTGTTACTTACTACTGTATTTGTTAACTCTGGCGGGAACTAGGAGGAAATGTTCAAGAGCTCTGCCTCCTTGTTTTCTTTAGAAGATCATGAGTGTGTATCATTTGGTGAATGAGACAACTGCCCTTTTGAGCAAGAGCTCATGGAGTCAGGCATTGCCATTTCTTTAGCCTATTGGAAGAGTCTGTTTGTGTTACAGTGAGGGCCACCACTTATTTTTACCCGTAGGATGTTGCCCACAAGTCCTTATACACTTTCTCCTTTGGTTGGGGGGGGGGGGGGGGTTCAACAGGAAGTGTAATTCTCCAGCTTTCTAACAAGGACAAGCATCTCTTGTTAGGTAGCTTTCTGGCACAATCGTAGATTCAAATGTAGATTCTGCCTCTAAGACCTTCTATTGCCTGGATTGTAAGACGTGAG
Organism: Palaemon carinicauda; assembly: GCF_036898095.1. NCBI lineage: Eukaryota > Metazoa > Arthropoda > Malacostraca > Decapoda > Palaemonidae > Palaemon > Palaemon carinicauda. The sequence goes on along the minus strand of NW_027171761.1, from coordinate 435,147 downwards.
GGTAAGTGAGCATTGTACTAAAAGATTTGGTCTGTTTAGAAACAAATCCCCCATTCCTATGACAAGGAAGAGGATGGATGTTTGTTTACCAAGTCCATTGATTCACATTAGTCTTAGTGTGGTACTGCAGACATGCTCTCCCCTAACCAGGGGGGGAAGGTTCTTCTGTGGCCTAATAGGAAGTTTCATACAAACCAAGTTACCAGTACAGACTGCCTCCCAATAAGGAGTGAGTCTCCTAATAATAAGGGCAAAAGGTTTTGTATTCGCATAGGAAAAAATACCTATCTTTTACAGATAATTTTGGTTATTACTAGGTAAGCAAACCTGGGTCATTTGATAGAATCTCTTATCAACCAACCTTCTCAGTTATGAGGCTGAAGGTCAAAAGTGGCTTGAAACAGTTTGGTAGTGTTTGGGTGGATAATCTTCACCTCCTTGTTACCTGAATGCTTTGTTACCGATTCATTGGCTGTTTTAGCTTGAGTAGGTCAATACCCCTAATTAAAAGGAATTAGGTTTCTTTAGTTAGGAAAGATACAAATTACTTTAGGAATTTGGAATTTTACTGATGATTTATCAGCACTTTGTTAAATAAGATAGACTTTGAAGGCCAAAATGTGGTGACAGTAAGTACACATCAGATACTCCAACTATCATGAAGAAAGAATTACAGTGCCAAAGAAAGATAGGTTATTGGTAGAAAGTATAAATAAATGTGAGAATGGATGAAATATTATAGTATAATCATTATTCTTTCTTTATTTCAGGCATGTCGAGAGCAGCAGGTTGCAACGATAAGTGAGCGCTTAATTCATAAGCTCGGAGTCCAAGCACCGCCCAAAATACTTGTGGAAAAATACCTCGTTGAGATAGCCAAGAATTACAATTTAGAATATGAACCCGATCCTCAGGTAAAAATCTGAATATTCAATTTTCTTTAGAATAAGTTTTTATGAATGGTACTTACCTGGCAGTTATATATATATAGCTGAGTCTCCGACTGCGGCAGAATTTAATCGAAAATCGCGGCAACCGCCTTGTGGTGGTTGTGTGGTTAGATGGTTAACAACCCTTACAGGGTGGTACTTGGAATCATTCCTGTTTTCTGTTCCTCAGATTATCTCTGCCGGCCGGATCGACAACATCGTTGGTCCGCCATTTAGAGTTTTTTCAGATCGCTTTCCCTTCATCGCCTTTTTGGACTTCGTTTTTGGTGAAGTACAGTGTGTTGGGATTTGGCAATCGTGTTTGTTTTTTGTCTTTTTTCCTTTCTTATCATGAGTGGAAAAATTCATTTTCTTATTTGTGCGAATCATATTTGCAAAGTGAGGTTGCCGAAAGTGTCGGTTGACCCTCACACTATCTGTATGGGTTGCAGGGGGTTTGAATGTGCTCTAGATAATAGGTGCAAGGAATGTGAGGTTTTAAATGATGATAATTGGTTAGCTATGAAGCGCTATGTGTGCAAACTTGAGGTTGATATAGTTAGGAGAGCTAAATCAAAGTCAAAGTCTGCTAGTGAGCCTAGCTTAGATTTATCTATTGACCCTTTAATTGTAACCTCTTTGGAAGTTATTCCTTCCCCGAATGAAGTAACTCCTGCCCCTTCTACAGGATCTGTGCCTACGGATGACCCTGGGTATGCTAAATTAGCTGCTGAATTAGAGGCCATTAAAGCACAATTGGAGGCCTTCAAAGGTAAGGGTGTAAGTGAAATTAGTGCTTGTGAAAGTGCAGTGGAGGTGGCGACTGATCGAATCTGTCATACCCCTAGGTCTAGACCTCTACCAAGCTCCCAGGACCAAAGGAGAAGGTACGTCGAAAGCCGAAAGGGGGTGAGAGGTGCTTATCCTCGGTCAGTCGTCGCCTCAGACAGTCCTGTTGCGATCTCCCAGGCTGCTCTTGACCGCCGTAGAAAAGGCGTGTCGGATACGTTTGTGTCTTCGCCTGATCGTTCTCCCAGACGTAATTGGCGTTACGAATCAAGACCAATGAAGAGAGGGTGGAACCGGGATGTGCAGTCTCCCTCTCCCGGTTCGAGTAGCCGAGATCCTGATCCTTCGGAAGACGATTTCGATGTTGTTCCTATTAAGAGGGCGAAACAGAGAGTCCTTAGCCCAGTTAATCCTGCTAAACTCCCTGCTTCTTCTGCCTGCGCTCCCAGTCAAGCCGTACGACAACTGCCGTCTTCGGCACCGCGAGAGCCAGCGGAGGTTGCTAAAGCTTTCATGGTTGTTATGCAGGAACAACTTTCATCGTTAGTTCAAGCTTTCAGCCACCCTTCTCAGTCCATCAGACGTAAGGACGTCTCTTTGCCTGTTAAGAGATCTTCTTCTAAGAGAGAACTTAGTATCTCTCCCAAGAAACCTCTGCGCACTTCGTCGGCAGTACGACAACGCACACCCTCTTCATCGGCATGCTGCCAGGAATTTCCTTCCCCCCTCTCTCGGCGCCAGGACGATACTGCATCTCGTTCTCGGCGCCGTGACGATTCCGTTTCTCATTCGAAACACCATGACATTACCGCCTCGTTTCTGAGGAAACAGGATGAATGCAGTCTGCATTTTCAAGGCGAAGGCAGCCTGTATCTTCAGGACGATTCCGTTTCTCGTCATCGTGACGATACCCCTTCTCGTCATCGTGACGATACTGCTTCTCGCCGACTGGATGTTAGCGGCGGTCGGCGCCAGGATTCAAACAGCTCTCGGTGCAAGACTGCTGGCAGCCCAACTCTTCAGGATGTTATCCTTGAGCAGGACCTCGAAGATATTTCGGAAGAGGAAGAAAAACCTGCCGACTCTTCTACTGATTATAAGGTTCTTTCTTGCTCTCTTTTGGAACTTTATGGGGAGGAATTTCAACCTTCGGCCCCTCGTTCTCCTCAGTCTCAATTTACCAGGAAGAAAGCTACTAAGTCTTCGGCCTTCATCAAAATGAAACTCTCGCTAAGGTGGATGATTGGATGAAGGAACGGAGACAAGCTGTGAAGACCACCTTTTCTTTTCCACCATCTCGGCTCGCTTCCAAGGCCGGTATGTGGTATGAGACAGGGGAACCTTTGGGGTTAGGAGTGCCTGCCTCCTCCCAAGGTGACTTCTCGGCTCTTGTGGACTCTGCAAGAAGGCATGCTTTAAACTCTGCCAAGGTGATGTGGTCCATATCGGAGCTTGATCACCTCGTCAAGAGAATTTTCAGGGTTTTCGAGGTTTTCAGCTTCCTGGACTGGTCTCTCGGAACTCTGACCAGGAAGTCTGAACTCCTGGAGGACACGAAGGACCTGACGAGTATCATGTCCTGCATGGACAAAGCTCTAAGGGATGGAGCCAATGAATTGGCTTCCCTTTTCTCAGCAGGGGTCTTAAAGAAGAGGGCCCTTTTGTGCTCCTTCACCTCTAGTTCTGTGACTGTTGCTTAGAAGTCGGAGCTGCTTTACGCCCCTTTTTCACGTCATCTTTTTCCTGAAGCTCTGGTCAGAGATATCTCCCTTTCTCTGGCACAGAAGGCTACTCAGGACCTTTTGTCTCGGTCTGCTAGGAAGACCTTACCTGTTGCTCCTGCTCCTCTGAAGAAGGAAGAGAAGTAGTTTCAACAGTCCTTTCGGGGCAGGACCTCCTCGAGAGCGGATTTTAGGGGGAGAAGAGAAGAGTCAGGGCCAAGGACCAGCAGAGGTGCGTTTAGGCCCCGGTCCAAAAAATGAGATGGAAGTCCTCCAGACACCAGTAGGGGCAAGACTGTCTCGTTTTTGGCAGTCTTGGAAAAGGAGAGGGGCGGACACCTGGTTCCTCTCAGTAGTCAAGGTAGGTTACAAGATCCCCTTTTTAAAGAAACCACCTCTCTCAGACATTCCCCTAGCCTTAGTGGCTCAGTACACCGACGCGGGGAAACGAGAGGCTCTTCTGGAGCTTGTCGACCAGATGTTGGTTAAGGGAGCAATAGAGCCGGTTCAAGACCTCGCCTCCCCAGGCTTTTACAATCGCCTCTTTCTGGTTCCCAAGAACTCGGGTGGATGGAGCCCAGTCCTAGATGTCAGCTCTCTGAACGCCTTCGTGGAGAAAACAAAGTTCTCCATGGAGACGACTCAGTCAGTGCTGGCTGCAGTTCGTCCAGGCGAATGGATGGTATCTCTCGACCTGCAGGACGCTTATTTTCACGTCCCCATTCATCCGTCTTCGAGGAGATATCTGAGGTTTGTGTTCCAGGGCAAGTGCTTCCAATTCAGGGCACTTTGCTTCGGTCTTAACACAGCTCCCCAAGTTTTCACCAGACTAATGGCCAATGTGGCAGGCTGGTTACACCAGGAGGGGATAAGGGTCTCCTTCTATCTAGACGACTGGCTGATCCGATCACAGTCGAAAGAAAAATGTCTGGAGGACCTAATGAAGATGTATACGATGACTCAGGACCTGGGACTCATCGTCAAATGGGCGAAGTCTCAGACCGAGCCGAATCAGACTATTCTCTATTTGGGGATAGTTCTGAATTCAGTTCTTTTTCAGGCTTCTCCCTCCCAGGAGAGGTAGTCCAGGTGCCTGGACAAAGTCAAAGACTTTTTAAGGAAGCAGGAATGCTCAGCGAAGGAGTGGATGAGTCTGCTGGGAACTCTATCCTCCCTGGAGCAGTTTGTCCCGTTCGGGAGACTGCACCTAAGGCCTCTGCAACACTTCCTCGCAAAGGTTTGGAACAGAAAGATCCAGGAGGACACTTTTTCTTTTCCCATTCCGACAAAGATCAAGGATCTTTTGATGTGGTGGCTGGACCCAACTCTGTTGGGAAAAGGGATCTCCTTGTTCAAGAAGAACCCCGACCTAGTGTTATTCTCAGACGCGTCCGAGTCAGGCTGGGGAGCAACACTAGGGAACAAAGAGGTCTCAGGTATTTGGGAAGGGAGTCAGATCAGTTGGCATATCAACAGGAAGGAATTGATGGCCATTTTGTTAGGGCTAAAGGCCTTCAAAACCTTGGAGTCAGGAAAGACTGTGGAGATCAATTCCGACAACACCACAGCTCTCGCGTACATTAGGAAGCAAGGGGGAACTCACTCCCTCTCTCTGTTCTCAACTGCGAGAGAGCTTCTCCTTTGGGCGAACGGGAACGAGACTCAGCTGTTGACAAGATTTGTTCAAGGGCAGAGAAACATCAGGGCAGACATGCTCAGCAGGAGGGGACAAGTCCTTCCCACAGAGTGGACTCTCAACCCACATGTCTGTCGGTGCCTCTGGAAGTTGTGGGGCAGACCTGTAATAGACCTTTTCGCCTCCAGTCTAAACAAGAGGATCCCCAACTACTGCTCCCTAGTCCCGGACAAGGAAGCTGTTGCAGTGGACGCCTTCTTGATGGATTGGACGGGGCTGGACATGTATGCCTTTCCCCCGTTCAAGATCATCAATCTGGTTGTCAGGAAATTCGCTCTCCTCGATTTGGGACGAATGATCCTAGTGGCTCCATTCTGGCCTGCGAGGGAATGGTTCACCGAAGTGATAGGGTTGCTGATGGACGTTCCAAGAAGACTCCCGGCAAGTCCAGATCTTCTCAGACAATCCCACTTCGAGAGATTTCATCAAAACCCCCTCGCTCTCAATCTGACTGCCTTCAGACTGTCGAGAAGCTCGCTAGATCTCGAGGCTTTTCGGCACAAGCGGCGAAAGCTATTGCCAGAGCAAGGAGGATCTCTTCACAAAGAGTCTACCAGTCAAAGTGGGAGACCTTTAGAGCTTGGTGCAGGAGACACAAGGTTTCCTCGTCCTCTACCTCTCTAAGCCAGATTGCAGACTTTCTTTTGTACCTCAGGCAGGATGCTAAGCTGGCTGTATCTACCATTAAAGGATACAGGAGCATGCTCTCAACCGTCTTTAGGCATAGAGGCTTAGAGTTATCTCAGAATAAGGACTTGCAGGACCTCATTAGGTCTTTTGAGACAACGAAGCAGGTGCAGTTAAGACCCCCTTCTTGGAACCTGGATGTGGTGTTTAAGTTTTTGTGCTCCAAGAAGTTTGAGCCTATCTCGCAAGCCTCTCTGTGAGATGTGACTAAGAAAATCCTCTTCCTTTTGACTCTAGCGACTGCCAGGAGGATCAGCGAGGTCCAGGCAATCGAGAAGCGTGTAGGCTTCACCCAAAATGGAGCGGTTTGTGCCTTGAGGTTCGACTTTCTCGCTAAGAATGAGAACCCTTCGAAACCCTGGCCCAGGACTTTTGAAGTCCCTAACCTCACGAATCTAGTGGGTCAGGAACAGGAAAGCCTCCTCTGCCCGGTTAGGGCTCTCGAGGCTTATTTGGCCCACACTAAGAACGTGAGGGGTGCTTCCTACTCCTTATGGTGTTCGGTGAAGGATCCTCTAAAACCCCTGTCAAAGAATGCTTTGTCCTTTTTCCTGAGGGAAACTATTAGGGAAGCCCACCTTTTTTGTGAGGAGGAAAACTTCGCCCTGTTAAAAGTACGGGCTCACGAAGTAAGAGCCATTGCTGCCTCACTGGCATACCGGAAAAATATGTTAGTTAGGCAGATCATGGACGCAACGTTCTGGAGGAGCAACTCTGTCTTCGCTTCTCATTACCTCAGAGAGGTAAGAGTGGACTAACGAATGTGTTATACCTTGGGCCCATACGTAGCTGCGGCTTCTGGATTAGGCAAAGGAGTTAATACCCCCACTCAACCTTAGTTTATGTACTTGTATATGGGTTTGTGTTTTTTATGGTTGTCTGAGGTCCTCGTCTTGTGGTACGGTTCCCTCAGTCCAGATAGATAGCTTATATCTATTTCTGCAAGATTAGATGGTTAGTTTTAGTAAGGTTGCAATTCTTTTTTATTTCATGGGGCGAAGGTAGTTTCTGAAGTCTAGTCAAGTTGTTGGTCCTACCCCTTTGACAGACTCGATTGAGTTGTTTGCAGCGTAGCAGGTCTACTCCTGACTGAACACTCCTAAGGGAAAGCGACTCTAAGGCAGTTACCTTTGAAGTCAGCTACCTTAGCAGGTAAGGAATCAAGGTGTTTGTTCTCCTACAACTCTTTTGTTGTTTCCCCAACTATGTTTTTCTGTCTGTTTTCCTCCTCCAAATGTGTGAATCAGCTATATATATATATATAACTGCCAGGTAAGTACTATTCATAAAAATGGAGTTTTTATGATAAAACAAAGTTTTATGAATACTTACCTGGCAGTTATATATATATTTTAAAGTCCACCCACCTCCCCTCAGGAGACAGGTCGGGCAAAGATAATCTGAGGAACAGAAAACGGTAATGATTCCAAGTACCACCCTGTAAGGGTTGTTAACCATCTAACTACACAACCACCACAAGGGGGTTGCCGCGATTTTCGATCAAATTCTGCCGGAGTCGGAGACTCAGATATATATATATAACTGCCAGGTAAGTATTCATAAAACTTTGTTTTATCATAAAAACTCCATTTTTAACTTCCCTAGGTTATTTTTTTTTATGCATTGTTTGGAAAAAAAATACACACAATTATGGGGCCTCTATTAAACTTTTTTTTTCATTAAGGGGAATATATTGTAAATATATTCACTTTTACTCGTATTCCGGTAAAATAGAAGTATGTACTGTATTCTCATGGATTGAAAAAATCTTTAACTTTTAATTATGTCTGATAATTTCTAGTTTATGTGTGTAATCAACGTTTAAGCCGGAGTTGAGATCCTACAAGGCAAATCCTAATTTTAATTTCCAATTGTTTTTCATTACTTAATTTGACGCTTTGATGAGGAGCTATGTATTATGATATATGAAGGGATCTGCCTATGTTGATATTAATTTCATCCAAAAAATGTTTTTTTATTTAGTTTATCACTTTCTTACTGTATTTTGTACCATTTAAGAAAATAAGTACTCATGATGCATATTGAATTAATTGTTTTTACCCAAAGGTAGACTAAATGTAATACAAATAGTTCTGGGTGTTGTATTTTTATAGTTGTGTACTGTATTCCATTTTTTTTACCCGTTTGTGTGTCATTTCACGTTGGTAGCATGACTTCAGATTCAAATGTAGTTATATGCTCATGATTTATAATGTTCTTTCTAATGAGGTATCATCTTTTGAATTATGCGGCATACTGTATGTGGATGTTACCATGGTTCTTTGCTGCTGCTTCCTTAGGGAAGATTAGATTACTGTAATGTACTGTACTCCAATTTTCACCTCATTTGAGAACGAATCCTTTGAGAAATGCTTTTCATGAGACTTATTGATCCCATTTAATTAATTCATACATACATATAACAAGGCACTTCCCCCAATTTTGGGGGTAGCCGACATCAAACAAATGATACAAAAAAGGGGATGTCTCCTCTCTACGTTCCTCCCAGCCTGACAAGGGACTCAACTGAGTTCGGCTGGTACTGCTAGGGTGGCACAGCCCCTTACCCTCCCCCGTTATCCACCACAGATGAAGCTTCATAATGCTGAATCCCCTACTGCTGCTACCTCCGTGGTCATCCAAGGCACTGGAGGAAGCAGCAGGGCCTATCGGAACTGCGTCACAATCGCTCGCCATTCATTCCTATTTCTAGCACGCTCTCTTGCCTCTCTCACATCTATCCTCTTATCACCCAGAGCTTCTTTCACTCCATCCATCCACCCAAACCTTGGCTTTCCTCTTGTACTTCTCCCATCTACTCTTGCATTCATCACCTTCTTTAGCAGACAGCCATTTTCTATTAATTCATAGTACTGTAATGATAATTATACAATATTCAGTAGATGTAACTAGGAAAGAGTAGAAAAGCTGTATTGAAATGCTATGCCTCTCAAATATGAATTATTAGAACAATCTATCAGACACTGAACCAAATCAGGTCCACTATCATTGCATACCTTATATTTAAACTGAATCAATTTGGTGATTTGCAGTGTATCTCATTGTTCCTGCTGGATCTGTGTGCATATACTATTGAGTTACTTTGAGCTCAAAACAACAAATGGTTTCACATTATGTTAAGTTTGTAACTATATTACTATAACTTGTGAAATTTCATTCTTACTATAGAGAAGGAAATTTACAGTTATTCTCAGAGACTATTATTTCCATGCATTTTCCTTAATCTTTTAGTGCCTATGTGCATTTGAAGTAAAAGCTTTTCAGCAAAAAAATTGAAGCAGCAGTTTAACCTCCACTATACGATAATCACTATGATGCTAGAGTCTTTGTGTTGTGGTAATCTCCGTTGCCATGTATCTCTAGTATCTATAATTTTTCCACTGAGGAAAACTTGTACTTTTCTTGATAAGCTAATCTTTTGGATTTATTTACAATCCTTTATCATCATGGTTTGGTATAATTTGTTTTACTAAAAAGTAAATCAACTAAGAAATTGATAGTGGATAAATAAAAAATGCCAAATACCCTCCCCCTCTCTTCCTTTGGGTATAAGAATGGGTAAAGAAGGGTTATTTCAGGAAAAAAATATAATTTTTATAGTTCCTAAAGGGTTAAATTAACATCTGAGCATGGAAATAACTACAGAAATGGCTTTCTGATGTGAAAATGCATTGGAATCCATGTGCCACGCATAATTGTAGCATGTATATTGGCTTAAGTCTCTAGTAAGACTCGACTTAAGGTTGTGTGTGACTCAAGTTGCAAATGCCTAGCATGGTAGTTACAACTCCTTCCATTTAAGGTCTCCATAGTATCATGTTATTATAGCAATACAGTATAAGAGGTTAAAAGGAAAGAAAATAGTCTTATGGGCGAAGCAAGAACATCGTATTACGTATCTATCATACATACATACATACACCAAGGCACTTCCCCCAATTTTGGGGGGTAGCCGACATCAACAAATGAAACAAAACAAAAAAGGGGACCTCTACTCTCTACGTTCCTCCCAGCCTAACAAGGGACTCAACCGAGTTCAGCTGGTACTGCTAGGGTGCCACAGCCCACCCTCCCACATTATCCACCACATGAAGCTTCATAATGCTGAATCCCCTACAGCTGCTACCTCCACGGTCATCTAAGGTATCGGAGGAAGCAGCAGGGCCTACCGGAACTGCGTCACAATCGCTCGCCATTCATTCCTATTTCTAGCACGCTCTCTTGCCTCTCTCACATCTATCCTCCTATCACCCAGAGCTTCCTTCACTTCATCCATCCACCCAAACCTTGGCCTTCCTCTTGTACTTCTCCCATCAACTCTTGCATTCATCACCTTCTTTAGCAGACAGCCATTTTCCATTCTCTCAACATGGCCAAACCACCTCAACACATTCATATCCACTTTAGCTGCTAACTCATTTCTTACACCCGTTCTCACTCTCACCACTTCGTTCCTAACCCTATCTACTCGAGATACACCAGCCATACTCCTTAGACACTTCATCTCAAACACATTCAATTTCTGTGTCTCCATCACTTTCATTCCCCACAACTCCGATCCATACATCACAGTTGGTACAATCACTTTCTCATATAGAACTCTCTTTACATTCATGCCCAACCCTCTATTTTTTACTACTCCTTTAACTGCCTCCAACACTTTGCAACCTTCATTCACTCTCTGACGTACATCTGCTTCCACTCCACCATTTGCTTCAACAACAGACCCCAAGTACTTAAACTGATCCACCTCCTCAAGTAACTCTCCATTCAACATGACATTCAACCTTGCACCACCTTCCCTTCTCGTACATCTCATAACCTTACTCTTACCCACAATAACTCTCAACTTCCTTCTCTCACACACACTTCCAAATTCTGTCACTAATCGGCCAAGTTTCTCTTCTGTGTCTGCAACCAGTACAGTATCATCCGCAAACAACAACTGATTTACCTCCCATTCATGGTCATTCTCGTCTACCAGTTTTAATCCTCGTCCAAGCACTCGAGCATTCACCTCTCTCACCACTCCATCAACATACAAGTTAAACAACCACGGCGACATCACACATCCCTGTCTCAGCCCCACTCTCACTGGAAACCAATCACTCACTTCATTTCCTATCCTAACACATGCTTTACTACGTTTGTAGAAACTTTTAACTGCTTGCAACAACCTTCCACCAATTCCATATAACCTCATCACATTCCACATTGCTTCCCTATCAACTCTATCATACGCTTTCTCCAGATCCATAAACGCAACATACAGCTCCTTACATTTTGCTAAATATTTCTCGTATATCTGCCTTACTGTAAAAATCTGATTCATACAACCCCTACCTCTTCTAAAACTACCCTGTACTTCTAAGATTGCATTCTCTGTTTTATCCTTGATCCTATTAATCATTACTCTACCATACACTTTTCCAACTACGCTTAACAAACTACAGTAATACCTCTTGAATTACAACACTTATGCACATCTCCCTTACCCTTATATAGTGGTACAATACATGCACAAACCCAATCTACTGGTACCATTGACAACACAAAACACATATTAAACAATCTCACCAACCATTCAAGTACAGTCACACCCCCTTCCTTCAACATCTCAGCTCTCACACCATCCATACCAGACACTTTTCCTACTCTCGTTTCATATAGTGCTCTCCTCACTTCATCTATAGTAATCTCTCTCTCATTCTCATCACCCATCACTGGTACCTCAACACCTGCAACAGCTATTATATCTGCCTCCCTATTATCCTCAACATTCAGTAAACTTTCAAAATATTCCGCCCATCTTTTCCTTGCCTCCTCTCCTTTTAACAACCTTCCATTTCCATCTTTCACTGTCTCTTCAATTTTTGAGCCAGCCTTCCTTATTCTCTTCACTTCTTTCCAAAACTTCTTCTTATTCTCTTCATATGAATGACCCAATCCTTGACCCCACGTCAGGTCAGCTGCCCTCTTTGCCTCACGTACCTTGCGCTTTACTTCCACATTTTTCTCTTTATATTTTTCATACTTCTCTATACTATTACTCTGCAGCCATTCTTCAAAAGCCCTCTTTTTCTCTTCCACTTTTACCTTCACTCCTTCATTCCACCATTCACTGCCCTTCCTCATGCTGCCTCCAACAACCTTCTTGCCGCACACATCACTTGCAATCCCAACAAAATTTTCTTTTACTAACTTCCTCTCCTCCTCTAAATTGCCAGTTTCTCTTACTTTCACTTCGTCATATGTCATTTTCAACCTTTCCTGATATTTACTTTTTACCCCCGGTTTTATTAGCTCTTCAACCCACCGAGAGAATGCCACGAGGGGCAAAAACCCGAAAATTATTTAGAATATTTTGCATATCTTAACATTAGATTATCCACAACCATGAACATCGAGGGGTGACTATTGTATTCAGTATCTCTAAAACTTTATATCATGTATTTAATATAATTTTCCTATGGAATTCACTATATAAAGGAGAGAGAGCTATAAATTTATTTTAATTTAGGTTTGATTTTGTGCAAGTATGAACACAATAGCAATAGATTGAGATCAGCTGACAAGAACCTTCCATATAGAAAGAGCTCCGTAGTTGGGTATTAACCCTTTTACCCCCAAAGGACGTACTGGTACGTTTCAAAAAAGTCATCCCTTTACCCCTATGGACGTACCGATACGTCCTTGCAAAAAAATTCTGTTCAAATTTTTTTTGCATATTTTTGATAATTTTTTGAGAAACTTCAGGCATTTTCCAAGAGAATGAGACCAACCTGACCTCTCTATGATGAAAATTAAGGCTGTTAGAGCAATTTAAAAAAAATATACTGCAAAATGTTCTTGAAAAAAAATAACCCTTGGGGGTTAATGGTTGGAAATTTCCAAATACCCTGGGGGTAAAAGGGTTAAAATGTACCCAAAGTTAATAGAAGGAAATATGTATAGAATTACATAATACTGTAATGCATGAAAAAAAAAAAATTACAAACATGAACTATTTTCCTTTATGATACATTAAATCATCAGCATAACTACAATTGGAAATGAAAATAGCAGCTTTGACCAGGTAGAGATTTTTTATGCTTTTTTTATCAGAAGTGGTTAATGCATTACAAATATATTTTTCTGTAGCAAGACGTCAAAATGCACTGCAAAATTTTTACTCATTTGATACAATTTGGAATCTGTTTCAAGTCGTAATGGTTAGAGGTCCCCTTAGCCCAGCTTAGAGAGTACTTGATATATACTGGTATCTTACACAACAAATGGAGGTAACTAGCTAACTTACCTTTATTATTAATCTCCAATAAATTGTCATGCATTCAGCTGGAGAGGGGACCCTAATTAACTAGGTTAATCAAAATATTACATGAAATATGAAATGATTAATGAACTACAGGAATTGAATTATATGCAAAACCCTACATGAGAAGAGCAAAATTCAGTAATTAGGCAATAAAATAGCTGGAATACATAAATGGAGCCTGTAACTTGACTGCCTGTAAGTAAAAGCTTTAAAAGTACAGTACTGTAGATACTGAAGAAGCAGAAATTACAATAACTATAGAATAAATTCTAAGGCAGCTGCTGCAAATGGGCTAATTATTTGTAGGTGTAGTGTACAGCTGATAGACACATGTTAGACTGAACTGTGTATTTACTACCAACTTGTCCTCTAGTGTGAGTGCACATTCACATGTGGCTCTAGTACTCCTAAGTCTTTGAGTGGGCTTATCTGGGGCCAATTGCTGCTCCAACTTTGCTAAGTATGATTAATGGGTGGGCTGTTAACTAGCAAGTAGCACAATGCAAATTGTTAAGAAAGCTGACAAATATAGACCACAAAAGAGGAAACTAAATTTGATGAAAACAGAGTTCTTTATTTTTGTTTCATTATATTAGGTAAAGACATGTTACCTAAATGCATTTATGCTCTCTGAAAGATAACTAAGTGAATTGATTCTTAGTAGCTCCTTTCAAACAAGAAGGCTTTTGTAACAGGTATGGGACAATTGTGCCTGCAAACTGTGGAAGAAATTAGGAGAAAACTGTGGAGAGGTTTAATTGAAAGTATGTTGAATTAACGTTTCCTAGAGTTTTCTGGTGATGTAAAAAAAAAACCATTTAATCATAACCTAAATAGTGTAACTATTGTTTAATAGTTATTGAAATAAGTTTTTTAAATTTGAATATGGGACTACAGTGAATAGCCATAATTATTTTGGGCATGGAATCTTCATGTAGATCTAATTTATCTGCTAATTTAACATTCCCAGTTCAGTATGCTGATATCTGTTAGTATTTTAAAAGTTATAATTCTTTGTTTGAAAATGTATTATTGAAGTTAACAGCAGATTGGTGTTTGATTACAGTATAGAGTATGCATATAAAAAGGTACCTTGATCTAAGTTAGTAGAAGAAAAATTTGTCTTTATTGTTTTTACCTTTATAGGTTTGTTTCTTTAGAAGTTAATCTTACTAATTGTTTTTATTTCTTTAACAGATAATGCGTGAAGCAGATTGGGGACAAGATCCGCTAATCAGCTTAGATGAAAAAAATAACTTGGGAGGAAATGGCGGAGGTGCAAGTGGTGGAGGTGGAATGAACATCCCCCCTACTGGATTTGTTGGTTATCCGCAGCCGCCAATGGGTCCACAACCTTTTGGTTTTCCGGGAAGTGTAAGTGCTGGCAGTTTTATTGAAATAGATAAATCTTTTTATACGTAGATTTTAGACTAGATTTCTTATTGTTGTGGGAAGTTGAAGGACACAAGTTTTTGTGTATGTAGAGTTCTGTACTTGTAATCAGTATGTATGTTGTAGTGTAGATTAGAATTGTGCTGTTGGTAGGAGTAAAAATCTAGGGGAAACTGCACAAGTAACTATCATTCTTACATGGGGATCAAAATGATGTTGGTAGAAAAGATTGTTCATGATTATTTGATTAAAAGGTGTAAGTATAGATAAACTACTCTACTACTTGTAAATGGTGAACCTGGCTTCTCGAATAAGAAGCAAGTAAAGTAAAGGAAGGCTGAAATTTATAGGTTTGAGAAATGAATGGCATAAAGGCCATGACTTAAGTTGTCTCTCAATTTGCACCTTCCACAGAGTACAGTAGCTGTTAAATGACAGAGTTTGATCTTAATAAGAAGGCTAAGGAAGTAGTGAAAGAATACAGGGAAGCTGCTGTAAATTGTAATTTCTAAATAGTATTGTGTAGATGACATGAGGCCCCAATCAGAATAAGATTCGATTGTTAACTTATATTGAATAGGATTATTTTTTCTACTTTGCGATGGTTTTCAATACTTGTAATAATTGTGTCCCAAATTTTAATTAAGTTAATCCAAACAGAGATTTATATTTATTGGTTCCGTTACAAATACAAACCTTCGTTCTTTACATAGGAGAGAAGAGCAAAGCTAGAATACACAACAGTTAGAATTTTATAAGGAGGTATAAAGTTTCTTTCTTTCTCCACTGTGTCAGTGACTTTATTTTTCAGCAAGGATGCCTGTAGAAATGTCCTGGAGTTGTCGGAGAATAAGTGCAGCAACTTTCTAAGTTTCAGGGAGATGGATCCTTGCCTTTTGCATCCTATCTGCTGAGGACACTCATGCAGTCAGTGGAGGTCCTTGTTAATAGGAGAGTTTTGCTTCTCTTGCAAGAGAAGTCATCATTTATTTTCCCTTGAAGGTCCAGAGAAGAAGCTCAAAGTCAGTTACTCAACCTTCTGAAACCTCCAAAGGAGACTCATCTCCTAAGCGAACTTCCTTCGGGAAACGCGATTCTACGAACAATCCAGGAAGCAGACAGCCCTACTCACCTTCACCTGACCGCATACATGCACACCCACAGGCACCACCCAAGTGGAGAAGAGTACCTTTTTCTGATTGCCCCAGCTCAGGGTGGTCCAACTATTGGCCTGCGGGCCAAAAGGGACCTGCCAATTGATTACTGTAATTGTAACCCACAATCATTTGCATTAGTTTTCTACCTCAGGCTATGCGTTTATTAGATTCCATGAAAGGAAAGACTATAGCTTGAAGTTGATTATCAATTTCAGCTGAGTTGATGAGGATTATATCCTTTATTGTTGAATTAGAAGTAAAGTACATTAGCACTAGTCTTTCTTGGAGTGGTCAACCTTGGTTTGGGAAGTTGTGGCCAGTATGTTCTTGTCATCATTAACTTTTGGCTCAGCTTCACCCTCTTCATAGACCATTATTCCATTCATACACTTTGTTCAGCTAAAGGGGTATCCAAATCCTCACTTTGTCCCTCTTGCTGGTCTCATTAACATAATACTGGGTAGAAGAGACTCTTCAGCTATGGTAAACAGCTCTTCTTGGAGAAGGACACTCCAAAATCAAACCATTGTTCTCTAGTTTTGGGTAGTGTCATAGCCTCTGTTCCATGGTCTTCCACAGTCTTGGGTTAGAGCTCTCTTGCTTGAGGATACACTCTGGCACACTACTCTATCTAATTTCTCTTCCTCTTGTTTTGTTAAAGTTTTTATATTTTATATAGGAAATATTTATTTTAATGTTGTTATTGTTCTCAAAATATTTTATTTTTCCTCATTTCCTTTCCTCATGGGGCTGATTTCCTGTTGGGCTCCTGGGCTTATAGCATCCTGCTTTTCTAACTAGGGTTGTAGCTTAGCAAGTTATAATAATAATACTAATCTTGGTGTCTCCAACTTAGTTTTTCCAACACAAATACAAACCATCATCCATTACTATAGGAGAATGTATAACGTCGAAGCTGGAACACAGCAGTTAAAACTTTAACGAGGTATAAACAACCTTCGGGTAGTTTACCTGTCAGTGGCAGGTAGGCAACCACCTCCCCTCTTGCTCACTGTAACCTCACTTGGATTCTAGCCATCAGAGAGGACAGTTGTGATGTCCTTGCTTAGAAAACTTTGGCAATTTCTGCTTTGAACTTTTACATCATATATTCTTTTGAAGCTTGTTTGTTCGTGTGTTTGTCTTCCCCTCTACTCGTCATACGGACGTACCTCGGGGTGCCGTCCAAGACTTGCGGCACCTCCATTAGTTGAGGTTGATCCTCACAGGCTGTGTTGGACTTGCAGAGGCCACATGTGTGCCGAGGCCTCTCCATCCAGGGAGCGTAGGGAGTAGCAATCCTTCCAGTGGGTGTTGTTTGGCAGGAGAAACAAAAGGAAATCCAAGAAAGATTGTTCCCTTTTGGGGTTGTCCTCAAACTTGTAGTAGTTCAGGTCCATTTTTTCTTCCCCATAAAAACTTCCTTGAGACTCTTCTCTAGTGGCCTCCTCATGGCGATCTTCACCTCATTCCGGTCGAGACTCGCCTTCATGCTCCAACCGTGCTTTGTCATCATGCTACAGTCGCTCCTTGCCTTCATGCTCCAATCACGCTCTAGGAGTATTTTGCCTTGCCCTTTTACTCTGCTTCTAGGCGCTCATCCCACCGTAATCTCTATCGGGATCGCTCCTCTTTAGAGGATGCTGAGCACTTCCCATCTTTTTATCATGGATGCCCTCCTAGCTCTTGTGCTAGGTGCTCTTCTGACTTGTGTCAGGATTCTGACTAGCTTCTTTCGGACAAATGAATTCGCCGCGCCTTGTTAGGGAATGCAAGGACACTTCTCTCCAAAGGTAAATTTCCTTTGTGCCCTGCTTCTCCAGATGACATCACGACTGTGCAGCCTTCGAAGACCTCGTTAGTGGTGGTGGATCTTTCCTTTGTTTGCGCCATCCGACTACAAGACTCAGAGGATTTTATCGATTCCCCCTTAAAATTCTCTATGATGGAAATAAGCTCCCGGTGGGGTTCTAGGAATAGAATTCAGTTACTCCCCCAAGAGGGGACAACAGGATCTGCACTCAATCCAAGTGAGGTTACAGAGCTGGAGGGGAGGTGTCTGCCTTTGGTCACTGACAGGTGAACTACCTACCAGTTGTTTTATACTGCCTTGAAGTTTTAACTGGCTTTTTCCAGCTTTGCTGTTATCCATTCTCATATAGTAAAGGACTTGGGTTAGTATACTTAGGGAAAATATAAATTATCTTAAAAATTTGTCATGTTTAGAGAAAATATTTGTCGGCTTTTCTTAAATTGAAAGAGTCCAGTCCCTGAAGATTTTTTTGTCTTAATCTGATAATAACATGACATTCTAGTATATTGCCTATCTTTCCTGTTGGTTTCATCCTTTAAACCCCTCATCACAATGGATGGCTTTAAGATTGAGTAATTCTTTTCCATTTAAGAGCAATGTTTTTGTTTCATTTTCATGTGATGAAAGTTTGATAATGCTCTACTTCATGAGTTTTCAAACTCCTGAAATTTCAGTTTATATATTTAACCTCTTAGGAATATGTTTAGAACCTTAACAAGTTTATAACAAGCAGAAACTTTGAGCAAATGTCCAGAAAACTGTCTGGAAAAACATTCTAAAAGTCCTCAAGAATCCACATTGGAGCTTTAGAGAAATGCTGCGAGGGACACATCTAGGCAGGCAAACTGAGCAGGAAGTCTCAGGTAGATGGTCCTGAGATTCAAGATGATATCCAAGATGGCTACTGGCCTGAGATTTTCTCATATTTCAGGCTTAAAATGTCACAAAAATGCAAGTAACAATTCAAAATACTTTAAAAATGTTTAGGGCAGGGAACCAATTTTCAGTAATATCTTAGATTTGATGAAATTCTTATTCAGTTATACAAAGATATGAGCAATTTTCTCCATGTCTGTGGCAATACTAATGAACATTAAGCATATGATTAGAATATTCATGGATTGTTTGAAGTACATGAACGAAAAATAATTATGAAAAAATAATTTTCAAACTTATGATAAATATTTACATGATGACATATGCTTGCCATCAGTCATCCTCATCATCATTTTCCGAAGAAACAAAGAGTTAATTCTTTGGTTTCAACTGCAGTGTACAGCAAGGGGGGCATTGTTGCTGAATTGTTGGAGGCTTGACCAGTGCACTTTATAAACAGGATAGAACAGTGCATCTCCATCTTCCTGCAGCCACATAGTGTTCCACAGCCATTTGCTCTGCAGCCACAAGCGATTGTGTTGAGCAGAGTGTCTGGCGCAATGGAGCATTCATTATCAACTGGTGTCAAGATGCCCTTTAGTGTCCATCCCCATATTGTAGGCTGCTTCCCCATTCATTCCTGAATAGTGAGATGTGTTCTATAGAAATGTTGCTTGGCTGCAGCACTTGTTGGAGGCAAAATTGCCAACTGGAAGGTAGAGGAAGGTCATGTTCTTTTGT
Organism: Palaemon carinicauda; assembly: GCF_036898095.1. NCBI lineage: Eukaryota > Metazoa > Arthropoda > Malacostraca > Decapoda > Palaemonidae > Palaemon > Palaemon carinicauda. The sequence continues at coordinate 416,010 of NW_027171761.1, read as the reverse complement.
TTGCCTTGTCTAAAGAAATGTAGCGGAAATCGTCTAGTGATGCACAACAGGATGCACCATAGAGCTTCAGGGGAAAGCTTTCACCTACTTTGTCTTGCTGATGAGTGCTCTCTGCATTGATGAATACGCTGAGTAGGTCATCCTCCTTATTGTTATGCACCAGATTGCATGCCTTTTAATTCCCTTGTCGATACAGAGCAGATAACGGTGTCGCATCTAGTTATGGCATGCATCACTATCAGATATTTACTTGTGTCACCAGTGCTTGCTTAAAATGCCATAAACTCTGTACAGTAGTATGTTATGGAGTTCTTGCAGCATCACATGTACAAGTCCATGTTTGTTGCTGTTAGAGTTACCAGCATTACCAGCAGGTCAGTGTCAGTTCCGGCAGCAGTCACCAATTTGCCAGATGCTGCCAAAGAAAGAATAATTGACACTCAATTCACCTGCATCAGCTTGCACCTGCTTCACCTAGATGCCAGCTTTATTCAGCAAGCCAGAGAAATGCTCATTGTGGTTATTTGCCAGAAATGCTGCCTGAGTTGTAGTATGCATGGTCTGGTCAAATTGGAGTTCGTTGAATGTTGACTTTTTTTCCATGCATAGTTGCTGTACATCCTTGGTGGAGATGATTTTATAGCCATCAAAAAGAGTAATAGTGCTTCAGTATGTAGTCAATGCAGCACTGGCAGTTAGTAGTCTGTGTCCAGACTACTGACTGCTGCAGATGACCTCCATCTATAACAAATTGGCAGTTGATTGGAATCTTGGGTTGTACAGAAGCAAAGGACTTGAGGAGAGTACCTAGGGCACTCTTTGTTGGTTTCATCATGGCACCATCATGAGATGGGGATGGAGTTTGAACAGCCAGCTCATAGGACATGAACTGCTCTATGTGTGAACTTGTCTTGAGGACACAAGTGATCCTGTTGAAGAAGAAAGTGGGACTTGCCTCTTGGTTTGCCCCCTGGTATTGATACTGTTCTTATTCCTTATAATCTTGACTTTGTCACAACAATGCAGTGCGATTACTGCGAACTGTTTCCCTGTTATTTTAGGTGCTACAGCTTGACCAGTCTACTCGGCATTGTCACAGTTGTCAACCACAACACCAGGGAAAATAGATACTAGCTGATCAGGGTGGTAATCTGCAGATGGTGGATGTGCCTGCAGCCACTAAAGGAAGGCATCGTAGTTTATCTTGTTTGTAGCTTGAGTGGATGAACGGACATCATTGTGTTTTTCAGCGGTAGCAGTATGCACAACAGTGAACTTCTCCAAAGGAACACAGTGAGACATGCACCCATTTGTTTAAGGACCTGTCTGTTATCCCTCTACCATGGGTAATCCTTCCAAAGGTTTCCTGCATCTTCGTCAGGAACAGCTCGATTGTCTGGTTGGAGAAGTTGTCAGACCACAACTTATTGTCTCGGCAAATGGTGACATATCCCTTTGCAGAGAATGTGTACTCATTGGGTCTCATAACTTTAGCAATGGAGTTCATCTGCAGCAGCTATAATGTGGAAGATCTTGCAAACAGAAGATGACCTGCTGCATGGAAATATGGGATCATCTTCTGAAGTTTCATGTTGCCATTCCTTTCAGCTTTGGTGAAATTGAAAATGAGCAACACTTGTGAATATACTGCACCCATATCTTCCCCATTCTGCTGTGTGGCAGCTTGATCTATCTTCATCTGTCCCAGCATCATCCTCATCTTATTTCACTGTATCATGGTACATACTGACCAGATATTCCTTGTTAGGTCTGGCTCTCCTCGTCTGACTTGTCAAGAAGTACTGAACATAGATGAGGGCCATTAAGGTGAGAATATGAGCGCACACTCATCGAGAGAAAGCATGACCATTTGAACACATGAACTACAAAATCTTTGTCATACAATTGATCCCATAGGTCTGCCAACCTGCTCCCTGTTATGGTCTACCCAATTCTGCCTAGGTAAGACATCAGAAGGTGGAAGCCATCAAGTTGCACTGCCACTTTGTTAAAGTATTGAGGCATCAACTTTCAGAAGCCTTTGTATATGGAGGCTGATCAAATGTTTCTGGTAGATCTTGAGGTTGTTCTTGTCACTTTGTGTCTGTGCAAAGCAAAGTGCAGTGTAGATAGTGCTGGGGTTGCTTAGTTCCAGTTTGATGAATGGAAGAGTCAAACCTGAAGGTTTGGAAATAATCCCTTGTCAGAATAATTTTCATGAAGCCACACCAAGGCAGACACTGTGTCAAGTTCAATGTGTACCCAAGCATCCCAATTGAATTAAAACCTGATGCTTGTAGTCTATGAGTGTCGGAGATATGCAGAGGCACTTCTATAACTGACTGCAAAGCAGGAATTGTAAGTTTGCTGTATGTTCATGGGTTTTTGCCTAATAAGGCCAACTGCTTCACCCACCTGTTGAGATACTACTGCTAGAGTGTTATTGGGTCCTTTGACTGGCCAGACAGCACAGCATTGGATCCCTCTCTCTGGTTACGACTCTTTTTGTCTTTGCCTACACATACACCAAATAATCTGGCCTATTCCTTCCACATTCTCCTGTCCTCATACACCTGACAACACTGAGATTACCAAACAATTCTTCTTTGCTCAAGGGGTTAACTACTGCACTATACAGTTATAATGTCTACTTTCCTCTTGATAAGGGTAGAAGAGACTGTTTAGCATAGCTCTTCAAGGAGAAGGGTACTCCAAAATCTTTGGTAGTGCCATAGCCTCTGTACCACTGTCTTGGGTTAGAGTTCTCTGGCTTGAGTGTACACTCGGGCACGCTGTTCTATCTTGTCTCTCTTCCTCTTGTTAATTTGAAGTTTTTATAGTTTATATATGAAAAATCTTATTTAATGTTGTTACTGTTCTTAAAATATTTTATTTTGATTATGTATTACTTCTGTTGTAGTTTATTTCCTTACAAGAGTGTATTCCAAGACAATATTGAACTGGGGTAGCACTTAATCTGCATTTGGTGTGTTTCTGAAGTCTAAAATTGCTTGATAAGGATCTTTCCCACTTTCAGTAGCTTTTATGTTGAGTGCTCTGATATTTTAACAACAGATCATACCATGCCATTATATTGCGCATAAGTGGGACTACTAGTTCTGTGTCGTTCAAAGTCATAATCTACTGCAAATTGAATGAACTCATCACTTGTGACTTGTGGTTTATTATCGCTAATCAGCACTGACGTAAACCCATATCTGGCAAAGTGAGCTTTAGGTTTCTAATCACATAAGTTGACAAGGTATTATCAAGGTAATCAATCTCCCAAAAATTACTAAAATAATCAACTATTACAAGATAATTATGGTTTTTAATACTTATTAAGTCAATGCCAACCTTCTTTCATGGTCGATCTGGTATTTATTTCATGACTCAAAACTCTCCTATTGCTGAGAGCTATGGTATGTATTACATATATTACATGCTGAGACATACTGTTTAATATGAGAATTCATTCCTGGCCAATCAATACTTAACTTGGCTCTATGTAAACAAGCTTCTATACCAATGTGAGATGATTATTTTTTTTTTAATTAATCTTGAAAGGTTGATGGAAAAACAATTCTATTATTCTTAAAAATCAATCTACCTTTAACAGAAAATTCATCCTTTGTGTGGCTATATGCTTTAACAATTACAGGAATTTGATCAGTTTCATCTTGCCACCCTTTCAAAATCATTGCTTTTAAAGCTTTCAAACCCAAACTCAATTTCTTTAGGATCAACTAAAGGTAAAAAATGCTCTTGAAAGAGTGTCACCACTATTCATCTATGAGCCTTTCTCATGTACAATTTCAACATCATACTGCAGAATGTTCAGTAACAAACTCTGTAGTCTTTTAGGACCACTACACAATGATTTCAATATAATACTGTACTAGAAAAAGGTTTATGATCACTCTCGACCATTATTTTATGACTATGCACATACTGGTGAAATTTTTAAGACTGACTGCAATGGCTAATGCTTCCTTTGCTCAGTTTCTGTTATGGCACAACTAACATAGGCAATGTACTTACCACATTGTAACAATACAGAACCGAAACCATTTTGATATGCATCACATTGTACAACAAGTTATTAGTTAGTATCGTAGTGCAGGAGTTTTAGTTATCAAACTGTTTAAAGCTTTAAAGGATTGTTCCTGCTCCTTAGACCACCTCCACTTAACATCTTGATGCAGTAACCTTCTCCTAGGTTCCGTTACATTGGATAAAATTCTACTCAAATAGTTAACCATACCTGAAAGCCTTTTTACACCTGTTGCATCAATTGGTGCTTCCATGTTTACAATAGCTTCAATCTTTCTAGGATCAGCCGTCAAACCTTTATTAGTAATCTTATGACCAAGAAAAGTTACTTCTCATTTGCTAAGTAGTGCTTTACGTTTATTATGTTTTATACCCTTAACCTGTCATCTTTCAAGAATTTTACACAAATTAACATTGTGGTTTCTAAGTACTTCATCAACAGTGTCACCTACACTATCAGCATACATATGACTCCATTTAAATTCTCAAGGTTTACATGTAATTGTTTCTGAAAAATTTCACTAATAATTAACCTAAATAGCAACCTCAACCATCAATATCTACCAATAGGTGTTCAAAATGTTTTGAGATCGTTTGACTTTATCTAGAACACAGCGCCAGTACCTGCTCTTCAAATCAAAAGAATAAAATTCTTTTGCCTGTGACAGTATGGTTAAAACATCAATAACAGGAATATAGTGATGTTCCCTTTTTAAGTGCTTTGTTTAAAGCTTGTGGATCAATACAGATTCTCAAGTCACCTGACTTTTTCTCAGCTACAACTACACAACTCGCTCAGTCTTTTGGCTCATCAACTATTTCTCTTGAGTTTTTCCACATACTTTATAATTAAGATTGATAGCTACTCTACAATTAGAGATTAGAAGAGGATCGGCCGATTTACAGTTAAATAAACAACATTATTAAATGTACAAACTTTGTCATCACAAAAATATCATCGGTAACAGAAATGTTTTCATAATTCACAGTAATCAGACCCATCTGTTCTCATATACGTTTACTTAGTAGCTGTGAATATTTGCCATCAACTAAAAAAAACTCAAAAGAATATTTTTTTTCGATTATTACAGTTTCTTACCATTAGTCTAATTTATATTTTGGTTTGACTGTCGACCGAGTCCATACTATACCTCTTAAAGTATAGTAGTATCACAACAGGATAAAATTATATTAGAGACAAGTTGAAGTGGAATAACATTCACACTAGCACCACAATCTACCTGAAGTTTTATAATTTTACCATCCACTTCAAAATCATGATTAATTGATTTGTCATATTTAAAGGATACTTCCATCAAAGATTGAGTTTCAGAATCATTGGATTCTTAAGAGTAAATATTACTAGCAGTATTGTTACACCTAAAACCATCATTATTTACATAATCAATTTTGTGGTTTTTGCATTGAAGTGATTCAATTTGTTCTACTGGAATATCTTTATCCAATGGCCGGACACTTCTTTTTTCCATTCACGCTTTTCACCACAAAATTTGCATACACATAACTTGCTTTTAAGCGTCATAGATTCATAATTATGGATTGCACTAAGTTGTGAATCGGATTTGCGATCATGAGGTTTCGCTTTCCACAGTCTTCTTCACTTAAGCAATTCCTTCACTAGGTCTAACCAAACTTAAGTTTTCTATCTTGTAAGCTTCCGTTTGTTGCTTGCTAGCCTGATAATCAAGATAGACATCGAGCGTTTTCTACAAAGTCAAATTATCAACCTTGAAGTTTTGCTATAATCTGTTGTCTGCACTTCCAAAAATAACCTGGTCCCACAACTGATTATTGCTCTGGTTATCATAGTTAGTCTTTAATCAAAATTTTAAGCCCAGTCATGTACTCGTCCAAAGTTTCGTCTGTTTTCTGAACACACCACCTAAACCTGTATCTGAACACTACTATACAGTGAACCCTCGTTTATCGCGGTAGATAGGTTCCAGTCGCGGCCGCGATAGGTGAAAATCCGCGAAGTAGTGACACCATATTTACCTATTTATTCAACATGTATATTCAGACTTTTAAAACCTTCCCTTGTACGTAGTACTGTTAACAAACTACCCTTTAATGTACAGAACACTTAATGCATGTACTACAGTACCCTAAACTAAAACAGGCACAAATATTAAAGGTGATTTTATATCATGCATTTCCTAAACATGCTACAAAACACGATAAAAAATGGCAACCAATGTTTTGTTTACATTTATCTCTGATCATAATGTAGAAACAAACTGGAGGTAGAGCTTTGCTTATTACCCAGACATATTTCCCATACTTTAGATATATAGATATATATATATATATATATATATATATATATGTGTGTGTGTGTATATATATATATATATATATATATATATATATATATATATATATATATATTTATATGTATACACATATACATACCTACATATATACATAAATACATGCATACATATATATATATATATATATATATATATATTACTGTATATATATGGGTTATGGAAAAAATCCGCGAAGTGGTGAATCCGCGATGGTCGAACCGCGAAGTAGCGAGGGTTCACTGTAGTTCATTCTTACGAGGCACAAAATACTCATTGAAGTTGGCTAACATGCTATCTAGGTCATAATCAGAGTTAGTAGTACATGTAGCTGGTACCGGAAATTCAATAGAGTTATAGATCTGGAGGAATTCATTACCCTCTATATTCTGTAACATAGCAACCTTCATCTCCTCTGCCTTATCATCCTTTTCTGAAGCAAGCAGATGTATTGAAATGTCTGCTTAAAAGATTTCCATTCTCTTTCATTATCACCCCCTAGAGTTAAGTATAAACTTTTCTAGGGCTACTGTAACATTGGCTAATGACAATATGCTGGCTCAGAGTAACTCAGGGTGGCGGCTAGCCTAACTTCTGTACAGCTTATTTCGAACATTTCAAAATGATAGACTTAGCTCTGGCTATCCTGTGAAGATTCCTTATATTTTGACATCATCCCACTGATGGACACCATGTTGTAAATGCTGGTTGGATTATGAAGAGGATGCAGTAGGATTAACATTAGGATTGATTGAACAAGGCAGAGCGATGAAAATGCAACAATAACAACAATGGACAGAAACATCTGTCGGTGGCATCATGAAATATTTGGTAACGTTCATTACATATGAAAATATATTTACTATCATAATAGTGTCAGTTGCCCCTTTGTCTGTGGAAGTTTATGAAGACCATCCTGTATCTAAGCTTGCAGCTACTAGAGTTTTCCTTCCCATGGGTTGTAAAATCCTATATGCTCGAGTCCTTACAAATGATGAAGCTCTGAAAAGAAAAAGAAAACATATTGTGCTTATCAGCTGCATGTAATGAGGCTATTTTATCTTAGAATAGCCATAGTAATTGTTTTGTCTCATTATTTTTTATTCTATTATGATTTTAGCCTGAAATATGAGAAAATTTCAAGCCAGTAGCCACCTTGAATATCTGAAAAGCACTAAGGAGTTTTAGCATTTTACTTCTGATACTTTTTTTGAGCATAGCCTGAAAGTTTTAGCCTGTTATGAATTTGTTAAGAGGTTTCACTGAAATTTGACTTATAATACTCCTGGGCTAATTACACAAATGCTCAATCTAGTTAATCAATTAAGTACAGTACTGTATTAAGGGTAGTTATTCTAGCAAGGTAGATTTTTAATTGTATAAGTAAATTCTTAAACTTTTAATTATCCTTATTAACAGTCCTTCATATAGTATTTCCTTTTCCAGTCTGAAGACTGCTATGCACGTAGTTTTTTATGCACAAAATGGGGTAATTGGTATACAGTAATAATCTTTGGCTGAGGTTCAAAGCTATGGATACCTAATTTTACTACAGTATTAATTTTTTGTAGCTGGTCTAGTTTAATTATAACACATCATTAATATTTAAACTAAGGGAAAATTTAAACTGGGTTCAGGACATGACAACACTACTGTACTTTGTACCAGGTACCAGTTCCCCATATGTTTCGAGAAGGAAGGGTGTTACCCTCAGCTCCAGTGATGCCATCCAGTCCTCATTCACAAATCCACCCTTCATCAGGGACAAGCCATCATCTGACTCCTGCAGTTTCACATTCTATGCCATCTATTCTTGTAACCAATCCACAAAGTTTGACAAATTGTTTTGATGACTTTCTCAATGTAGTTCATAAGTATCATCCAGATGTTGTAGTTGTAAGTGAAACTTGGTTTTCAGAAACAAGACCAGCCAGTCGATTTTCCTTAGATGGCTATGCCATGTTCAATGATGATCGAGAGGGACGAGGTGGTGGAGTAGCTGTGTATGTTAGAGAAACACTGACTCCTTTTGAGGCCAGACTTAAGACTCCTCCTGAATTAGAATGTGTATGGGTGGTTGTTGGTCGAAAACTGGTTGTTTGTGGTTTGTATCATCCACCTAGAGCTGTTACGGGACCATTGTTGATGGATCAGATTGTTAATTCTGTCCTGGATATTAGGTTCAGGAATCCAGGTTTGGCAGTAGCTATTGCCGGAGACTTCAATAATCTTCACCAGGATCGAATATGTTCAGGATTAGAAATGACAAACCTTGTTCAGGAACCCACTCACATGAATTCTATTATTGACTTGGTTCTGACAGACAGACCAGAAGCTTTTCAAAAACCAATACTTTTACCCCCAATAGGCCAAAGTCGTCACCATTGTGTACTAGTTCGACCAAAATGAAGACAATTTGAGTAATAAATGGCTTCACTTTATAGCATTAGATTATCATACTGCAAATACCAGTTTGTTCCTACATGACATACAAACCCTCGTTCTTTGATTAGGGACATTGGTTCAGCATAAGCTTGAGACAGTCATTAAAAACTTGGCAGAGGAAGAAGCATCCACACTGGTCTTCCTCCTCCCCCTGCTTGTCCTCCGACTCTGACGCTTTATCTAAGATGAAGAGGAGGAAGAGGTCGAAGAAGTTCAGGAAAGCCAATTGTAGTCATAAGGATAGGGCTTTTTTTAACACCACCTATCTCATGAAGGGGGTGAACATCAACTATGATCCCTTGGGGGCCAAGGCCACGGTCCTGTGTCATGGCTCTGGTCCCGGCTACCCCGACAGCCCTGGTGGCCCCGGCCATCCTGGTAACCTCAGTCACCCTGGTAGACAATCGGAACAGGAGTGTACGGCGCAGTACACTGTCTGTTCCTAGGTTGAGGGAAGAACTATGATGACTTCTTAAAGTGAGTTTTCACTCCCCTTGGTTGAGAGGATACCATTTTAGGCTGTCAATGGAAAATAAAGAATGGCAGGTGGTGTGACCTTTTTCCCCATGCCATAGAGCACGGGGCCATGGATGTTCCTGTGCTCTGCTCCTCAGAGGGAGAAGTACTTGGTACTAAATCCCCCTCTGCTGCAATCCGTGCCAGGAGTTACACTCTCATTGCATTGTCCTTCACTTGCCTTCATCAGCTCACGATTACCTACCGGGTTCTGTCCTTGAGTCCTAACAGGCATGATCGATTGTGAGAAGGAGCAGAATCGACATAGTCTCTTGCCACACCTTCAGCCCCAGCGAAGCACAAGCACATGGCCGGTATATCCCAGACACCGCACTGTGGTCGTTGCATACAGAGGCAGACTACCTTGAGTTGGAGAGTTCGTTTGTGAAGGTCCTTGACCTTATCCCTGAATGCAATGGGTTGTGAGAGACAACCTTGTCACTTCCATTGATGATCATTATCATATCTTATCTCACCACTGGTGTTTCCAATGGATGTCTCTGTCATTTGCTTTCTGTATATCTACATCCGAACATGCAGGTCCCAGTGGTCTTACAGCAGAGGATGTGGTCCAAGGTCTGGGGTGATTCACCACAGGGGCAATGAGCATTGGTGGCATATCCCCACTCATCAAGTACAGTAGGGTCCCGAATTATGCGAGAATTTGGTCGATTAATGACCTCATATAAATGGAAAATCGCATATTTCGAAACACACAACTAACAGAAATAATTCCATTGCGGCCATGCCAACCAGCAATTTGCGTATTCAAATGTGTTTACTACCCATTTCCAATACTTTCTTTGTACTATACTGTATTTCTTTATAATATCAAATTGTTCTTGTAAATAAATCAAACATTTAATATACTTTTAAGTTCTAATAACTTGAAAAATGGTTAAAATTACAATCAGGATAGGTGTAAACACCATATATTTCCCGTTATAACATGACCCAAAATATAGACTAATTTTAATGTTTGTCATATCTATTGTATAAGACAACTTGTGAATAGCAAAACCATCACTCTATAGACTAGCTTTTGTTGTATGATTGAAAATCCAGAATTATCAAAATAAAGGCGATTTTATATCATGCATTTCCTAAACACGCTAAAAAGCACAATAGAAAACGACAACTAATGTTTTGTTTACGTTTATCTCTGATCACAACGAAGAAACAGATGCATTTATACATCTGTGTATAGGTTAGTTTTTGAATCGACAGCAATTTTACCAAGTATAGATTACATGTTGATTTTGTTATTACTAATGTTCTACTTAATTTTTCTTAGAACTTCCAAATAAATGAAATGAATTCCATTTGTATAATGTTTTTCTTTATGACGCCGCCTGAAACGGAAACCTTCCATTTGTTTACGCTCCATCTTCGATCACAATAAACAAATGAACGCAATAAACACACATGGTCAAAGTGATAACTAATGATATTACAAACATTTAGTAAACATTGTTACTACAAATATTTTACTTATCGTATCCATATAAATTCCTAAATTCGTAGCAAAGCTGGAAACCTTTTTTTTCCTTATGCGTTTAATCCACAATAGCAAACTGCCGCTAATGACAGAATGATAATTTACGATAATTCTAAACTGTTACGAAAGATAATTGTCCTTTCCATATCCAAAATACTTTTCCTAACTTCAGTTATAAGTCAACTTGTATCCACCTCAATTATGGAACCATATGCAAAAAAGGTAAAAGAAGAAGAAAGTACTAGGCCTATTTTTAAAGTTATCAAACAATTAGGTTACCGCTATTACGTTCGATGTGACAGAGAGAGAGAGAGAGAGAGAGAGAGAGAGAGAGAGAGAGAGAGAGAGAGAGAAATGGTTTTAAATGTACTAAACAATAAATATGATAGGTTATAACACATTGGTGCTTATGTAATATTAACTGTGTTGATGGTTTGAATAAATTAAGAAATGGTGTAAACAATTCTTTGTTAACATATTCGTGAGAGCGGAAGCTAGACATCAGCTGATGTGATCACAGCCAAAAGTAAAACAAAAAGAAGTCCGCAATACTCGATTTTTAAAACACACCCGAAATTTAAAAACATAAGTACATGTTTTATTATAACGCAATTGACTATTTAAAGAGTAAAAAATTTCTGGAATAGAATGGTGTTTCCTAAAAAAATAGTGGTTTGCTGACGAAATCGGATACCGTATTTTAAGCTATGATTGAAATGGATGTATACACGGTATAATTTTTTCGTTTTGTATTAATTGACACTTTAAGAAAACCGATTTTTGTTTCTTCATCTATTTATAAGTATTGTATAACACGAGAGAGAGAGAGAGAGAGAGAGAGAGAGAGAGAGAGAGAGAGAGAGAGAGAGAGAGAGAGAGAGAGAGAGAGAGAGAGAGAGAGAATCAGCTGTTGTAATCGAATGCCGTGTTTTTGTTTCGCGAACCTCCTGAAGCGAGGAATTTATCGCCACAACTAACAATATCCATGTTAATTTCATTCTTAGACTCAAGTTGCCATATGTGAACCAAGGTTTTATTTCTTACGGCGAGAGAGAGAGAGAGAGAGATATTTTTATACTTATACCGTGTACTCTACAAAACCAATCTTTGCAAATCAAATGTATACTGTTTAAAATATGACAAAATATTGCCGACTCGTTACCGAAGTTTAGGCTATTCACTGCCGATAAACGAACCCAGTCTGCTCGTGAAAACCTTGAACGCCCGAAGGGAAAAATAAAGCTTTTATATATACTGTACTAAACAAAAATAATGCTTTAATATACCATCATTAACACTACCATTAAAATTATCGAAAGGTTGGAGAAAGATAAAGATTGCTGAGAACGTAACCACAATTCTGTTTACATTTTGTCAGCTGGACTCGCACAGTTAACAGTTGATTTCATTGTTGATGTGGAATTTTATCCTTAAATTGGCTTTTTATTATGAAATTATGGTAATAAGATGTAATGTTAATATTATTTTGCAACATTTATTATAAATCACCGTATTTAGGGCTACCAATAGACTTAAAAAGACAATATATTTGATGTGTTTTGTAGTCCTTGACTATCAGACTTTGAACAGCTTCGCAGATACAGAAAATTTATTTTTGAAAAATAGCGATCGCATAAAAGGGGAATCGTATACTGTAATTCGAACACGTATAATTCGGGACCCTACTGTATATCTTCTATTTTTGTAACCTTGGATCTTGCTCTATTTAAGGTGGTCCACTCCTTTCTGTCTTTTAAGTGAAGCTCCATAAGGTACGTGTTTGCTATGGTCAGGTAGTGCTTCATTGGTTGAATTACAGTCACTCTCCCTCCATTTCATCAATATGTAGGCAGCATGGTTTAGATCTTCAGGACCCTCTATAGCCATGAAGATTTTTGTTGATTTTAGTCACAGTCTTGTTGCCTGATGTCCATGAAGTGGATGCCTTGGATCATTCATCTGTTTGAATCTTTCATTTTTGGTAATAGTATCTTGTCAAATTTGAGGTGGTGTAATGCTGTCCAGTCTATAAAAAGATTGTAGGGGTATTGCTGTTAATGTGCTAGGGATTATTCGACAGGCTCTATTACGCTTTGGATTTACTTTCTTTGTGTGGCACAATCTTTCCCACACTGGAAAACAAAATTCTGTATTAGCATAGCAGACTGCTAGAATTTTTTGCTTGATGGTTTTTGGGTCGGTTCCCCAACTGGTGTTGGCTAATTTGCTTAGCAGGTTGTTTCTTCTTGATAGTTTTTTCTTTAGTTTGTTTGTGTGTTCTTTAAAGCTAAGATTTCTGTCGAGTAACAAATAAATATACTGAATATTGGCAGGTATCTAATTCTTTATTTAGCCATATGATCTTTAGTTTCCGATTTGCTTCAGGATTGGTAAGGTGGAATGCACACACCTGGGTTTAGCTGGGGTTTACATTGAGGTGCCATTTTTTATAATATATTGAGAGAGATGATAAAGCTCATGGTAGTCTCCTCTATTTCTTTAAAGGATCGGAACTATGTGGCAATGCATAAGTCATCTGCGTATAGGAATCTTTGTATATCTTGAAAAACTGGTTGGACATTTGTATGTATATTTAACAAAATTGGAGCCAGTACAAAGCATTGTGGGAGACAGTTCTTTTGGGTCCTCCACCTGCTTTTCTTGCTGTTCATTTCTATGAAGAACCGCCGATTTACAAGGAGGGACTCTGATTTATACTATGTTGGCATATTCAATTATTTGCGCCACTTTAGGAGTGCCTGGTGATTGACAGTATCGAATGCAGCTGTTAGGTCTACAAAAAGCTACCCCAGTGATTTGTTTCTTCTCACATCCATCCTCAATGTACAGGGTTAAGCTCAGAACTTGACTGCAGCATGATTGGCCTGGTCAGAAGCCTGCTTGGTGAGGGGATAATTTTCCTTTGATCTTTCGAGATATTTGTGGCATTATCATGCATTCATATGCCTAACAGTGATATTGGTCTTTAACTTTTGGGAGACAAAGAGTGTTTACCTGGTTTTTAACAATGCTACTAATTTGGCTCTTTTCCATACCTTTGATGTTCGATAGGTTGTTGCACATTTATTGAATATTGCAAGGAGCCATTCTTTTGTCCTCTGAACAAAGTGTAGAATCATTTCTACTATGATTCCATCTAGTCTGGCTGCCTTCCCAGTTATAAAAAATTTCATTATCACATTCAGTTCCTGCAGTGTGAATGCTAGGAATTTTCATTACTCTCAGACGTAGCTTGTTCCATGTTCATCCTCATCTTCTTCAAGTATCCCCTTTCTTTGTTATTTGACTTTTCATTGAGTAGGATTTGGTGAGCCACTTCATTGGGGGTGTCTGCAGCTATTTATGGCTGGCTTTGATCTTCAGAGTTGAGTTTTTTTATGGTGGCCCACCCTTTTTGGCTAATATAAGTCAAATTGATGTTGGTCATAGTTTCTTGCCAGCGTTGACATCTTTTGTTGCTAACTGAGTTAAGTAGAGTTTCTCCAAGCTCAATTGTATTGCGAGCAAATGGATCTTCATTGTAAGCCTCTATGTATCTTTGGTATAGTTCTTTGCTTTGGTCACTGATGCCAGGGTTGTAGGTATTTCTGCAGCCTCTAGGGATGTTCTTTGCAACCTTCCACTCTAATGATTGAAAAATATTGTACTGTTGTGTGCCAGGAGGAATGTTTGATACCTTTGCTTCTATATTACCTGAATAATCTTCTCATTTTACTTTGCTGTAATTAAATCTGGGGATTTTGTGATTGGTCTTCCTATGCCTGATGACAGCCTTTGTATTATTGGACATATGGCTGGTGTTAAGGTTTAGGGATGGGATTAGATATAGTCTTTACAAAGTTTTGGTGGTTCTTGGAGGAGATAAAAGCCAATTCTAGGAATTATCCTCTTCTCCAATGTGCACTTTGGAAGGATGCATCGGGGATAACCTCAGTCAATGATCGGCACTTCGGCACTCCCCATGAACTAACTAGCTGCTGTAGTTGTAACTTTTAACTTGGCCAGTCAGTAAAATAAGATACTCACTCCCCCACTTTTCAAGCACCGGAGGATTTACACACCAGAGAATGCTCTATCAGCTCCTCTGCAAGTGTACCCGCCAATGTGCTCACTAACGGGGAGAGACTTGGAGGCATGTCCCTCTCGGCCTCTGAGTCGGCAGCCATGGAGTTTTCTTACCTGACCTCTCCACGCTGTTCCTTTGCTCGACCAGTATTTAGGAACTGTTATGTACTAAGCAAAGACGAGGTTATTAACCCTTGAGTCTTTGGAGAATACAAGTCTCATGCTGTCTGGTGGGAAAGCTGTGACCTTCCTGTGTTACCAGGCAGCAAATCAGTAGGATATCTGGGTTTTGAAGAGATGGGACACTCTGGTTTCCTGTTTCTCAAAACAAGTTACCCTGGAGGTGTTGTTGCTAAGGATCGTGTCGTTTCGAGGGCCACGTCTTTCCTTCCTTGGAGTCTTGTGCTGGCGACAGTGAAATCTTGGAGGATTTTCTTCCCAGAACTCCTTGATTCTGTGCGATGTTTCCTTGGTCCTTTGAAGGCATCTGCGGCCAAACCTTTTGGTGTGGCCAAGCCTGTTGGATCAGGATAGAGGCAGGGCCTCATGTTCGCTGTGAGACCTCAATTGGCACCGTCTGTAACCTCTTCCGAAAAGTGTTTTTACATGCATGGCCTTTTTTTAGTACCCTTAAGCCAGTTCTTTCAGGAATGGTGGCGGTGGAAAGAGGGGAGGGAGAGGGAAACACTGATGCTGGCTTTTCCCCTCTCTTAATGCCGAAAGTAGGGTAATGCCTGTCTTGCCAGTGGGCAGCGTGGTAGAGAAATGGAGCTGAGCCTTGGGTAGTGTGTTCTCCATGATGGTTATTTGTTACCTTTTGAGGACTGGCAGTTCCCCCATCTCAGTTACCGATAAGAGTTTCTGGTAGCTCGTCTAACTTCGCCGAAAGCCCTGCTTGTGGACAGAGGTGAAAGGGATGTTGGAGAAGAACGAGTTTGAAGTCGTTCAAGATGAGTCTTTTGAGTTTCTACAGTTGGCTCTTCCTGGTGGAGAAGGCGACTGGGAGCTGGAGACTGATCATCGATATCTCCTCTAAGCAAGTTTGTTCGGCAAGTGAAATTCAGGAAAGAAACAGTGCAGTTTGTGGTGTCTTTTTGCAAATGGGGAGACTTCATGCTTTTGGTGGATCTGAAGGATGCGTTCTTTCAAGTACCAGTTCATCAGTCCTCTTGAAAGTACTTCTGCTTCTCCCAGTTCAAGACTGTGGCTCAGAACATGTACGGTTCCCCAGGAGTTCACTTAGGTGCATACCTTGGTAGCTGCTTGGGCCTACTTGTGAGGAATATGTCTGTTGATGTATCTTGATGATCGTCTGTTCCTGGCCTCCTTGGAGAGGCAGTTGCTACAGGATCAATATTGGATTCTTGCTTTTTGACACAATTTAGGTATTGTGGTAAACTAGGAGAAGTCTAATCTTATACCCAAGCAAAGTTTAAAGTACCTTGTCATGCTGATAAGAGATGGAAACCGCGAGTCTTTCCATGAGATGATTGCATCAGCAGGTTTATGGAGGTTGGGTGACTTCCTGTTCAAGACAAGTACCAGTTTGGCACTGGAAGAGTTCTCTGTTGCCTTTCCTTGTCGAAGTAACTCGTCCTACATGGTCCCCTCCACTAGAGTTTCCTTCAATGATATCTGAAGGATCACTGGTCAGCTGATAGGGATCCCCTGTTCCATCCTGATCCGGTGGGGCCAGAAGGTTTGGGACCGATCTTACTCGGAGGCTCGATGAGGAAAACCTCACTAGGGGAGTCTCATTCGACTTTTTGCCTATGGATATGCAACTATTCTCAGATGCATCAAAGGAGGGGTGGGGAGCACACCTAGATGACCTGGTCATCTAAGATGTTTGATCCAGAGAAGAAAGGCACCTACACATCGTCCTCAAAATACAAGCAGCCTTCATAGTGCGACATCACCACTGTAGTGGCCTACGTCAAGAAGCAAGGAGACATGGTCTCGGGTCCTCTTTCTAAGCTGACAAAGAATATGTGCATCTGGATATCATTTCACGCCATAGAGTTATCAGCAAGGTACATTCCTGGCAAGAGGAATATACTAGCACACACACTCGTTTGCCAGGAACAGGTTGTAGGGGTCAGAGTGGTCCTTCATTCTCATGTAGTAGAGAGGGTTCTTACCACACGGTCAAACAGGAAGCTCCCCGTGTTTAGTTCTCCTTTTCCAGACTCATAGGCTCTTTTCTAAGATGCCCTCTAACACCCATTGGATCACTTGGATGCGTACACCTTTCCTCCATTCAGCCTGATCCAGCTGTTAATTAACCGGGCGTTGATTATGTCAGGACTCGGGATGACCTTGGTGGCCCCCAGATGGCCCCATGTCACATGGTATCTCGATTTGCCAGCTCTTCTGATTGAAGTCTCAAAAGAACTACCCCTTAGGTCCATGCTTCTTTGTCAGCTGCACCTCCGGAAGTACCACTAGTCCATAAAGTCCAAGGATTTCCACTGATGGAGGCTATTCAGCATCTGCGAGCGAGAGATTTTTGCTGGCCACCGCACAGTTGTCTGGATCCCTGAAATAATACTCTGCAGCTGTCTACCTTGGGTAGTTTGCCAGCTCTGGCGCAGATTGCAGATTTCTACGTCCTCCTTCGGTGAGAGAAGCACCTCTCAGTCGCAGTTGCCAAAGGCTACCACTCGGCCTTGAGCATGGTCTATCAACTAAAGGGGATAGATTTTTTCTATTCGTCGGAGTTGTCCTATGGTTGTGAGGTCAAGCAAAATGTCCATTTCATGTAATCAGCCTTAAGTTTGGACATCGTTGTCACAGAGACTTCAAACTTGGTTCATTTTCAAGTGTATCAAAATCCACGCCACTTACAGTCAAAGGTCAAGGTCGAGCAAAAGGTCAAGAGATAAGCTGCTGCGGCATAGGTCTAAGCTCTACTGAGTGCCCCTCTAGTTATCCAAGTTTTTAACTATCGTCTCCAGCTCATGCTGAATCAGTCTCCCTAATTAAAGGACACCGGTTTTTATAGCCAGGAAAAATGCAAATTACTAAAAAAAATATATATTTGCATACTACTGTAGTTCTTTATGTTATTCCTTACACTTTTCTGAACCTATCCTGAAAGTAGAGATTTGACTCAAATTTGACCTGAAATTCCTTGGCTAATTACACTAATGCTCAATCTAGTCAATTATTCAAGTGCACTACCGTACTGTGAATAATTATTCCATGAAGATAGATTACTAACTGTATGACTAAATTTTTTAATTGTTTCAATTACATAGCACCAATGGGCTTGTTTCAGAGTTTTGAAGATTTTCAATTAGAGTGCAAGGTTGATGAAAATAGAAGTGCATTATTATATTAATCTTAATATAAATGTGAAAGGCCTGTTGAAGTGTAATCACAGTTACAT
Source organism: Palaemon carinicauda (assembly GCF_036898095.1). NCBI lineage: Eukaryota > Metazoa > Arthropoda > Malacostraca > Decapoda > Palaemonidae > Palaemon > Palaemon carinicauda. Next base: position 397,691 of record NW_027171761.1, on the reverse strand, counting down.
TGCTTAAAGCATAAGTTGCACATGAAAAATTATTTTAAGTAAGTTATTATATATTACCTTTTATCTTACTTTTTTAGCTGCAAATTATTCTGTCATTTAAATATCATTAGAGTCCAAGAAACTGGATCAGTAGTAGACCTCTTTGTTGTGAAGTCTAGATGATGTAAGCCATGAAATGCATTTTTTAACTTCCTTTTTACTTTATGTTCAGAGTTGAAATGGGCCTGTCTTTTTATTTGCACAATATCATATGCAGTATATGGCATATGTGTACTGTATTCCTGAATTTGATGGTAGAAGTTATGGATGCAAAATCATGAAATATGCTTTGTGCAGACAAGAGAAAAGAGCAATTAGGATTTAAAATTATATATAAAGGTAATAGATAAATAAAAGTCATTGAGAAAATTATGGATGGAGAAAACGATGTGGATTTAAATACTTGGTTAGGTAATAAGTTGGAAGATACTAGGTTGATATCATCAATGTACAAACACCTTGAAACAATTTGTTCTATTTTTGAAGTTTAAACCAATGTGAAAAGTATTTAAAGGATATTCACCATAAGGTTGCACTAAGGTCAAATTGTAGCACTATATTATTTCTATAAACCTCCCCTGGTGTTCATGTTGCTTTTTCTTCAGAAGCTCGGTTTATTCACATCCCTAAAATTCATAAAAAATTCCTATTTTCATTCCTTTCAAAATACATGCCACATGCAATGTGGAGGGGGACAGAGGATAATTGGCTCTTTAGTTGATGAGCCGGTTTTTTAATTACTAACGACTCTAATACTAACAGAGAGAAGTTGCTTGGCACTTGTGCAATGATTTTAAAGTTTTTATATGAAATGTTGGTCTTACATTTAGATGTATGTTCTCTGTTGGTTAAGAATGCTTTTTTGTTGAGCGCACACCCAGTTCTATGGTTAACTCACCGATGAGCATCTATGCGAACTTTCAGCAGTCTTTTTGTAGAACCCACATACAGTAAACCCTCGTTTATCGCGGTAGATAGGTTCCAAACCCGACCGCGATAGCTGAAAATCCGCGAAGTAGGGACACCATATTTGCGTATTTATTTAACATGTATATTCAGACTTTTAAAACCTTACCTTTACGTAGTACTGTTAACAAACTACCCTTTAATGTACAGAACACTTAATGCATGTACTACAGTACCCTAAACTAAAACAGGCATAAATATTAAAGGCGATTTTATATCATGCGATTCCTAAACACGCCAAAAAGCACGATAAAAAATGACAACCAATGTTTTGTTTACGTTTATCTCTGATCATAACGAAGAAACAGACGCATTTACACATCTGTGTATAGGTTAGTTTTTGCATCCACAGCAATCTTACCAAGTATTGATTATATGTTGACTTTGTTATCACCAATGTTTTCTTAATTTTTCTTAGAACTTTCAAATAAATGAAATGGATGCCATTTATATAATGTTTTTCTTTATGACGCTGCCTGAAACGGAAACCTTCCATTTGTTTACGCTCCATCTTCGATCTTAATAAACAAACGAACGCATTAAACACACATGCTCAAAGTGATAACTGATGATATAACAAACATTTAGTAAACATTGTTATTACAAATATTTTAATAACATTCCTAAATTCCTAAATTCCTAAATTTGTAGCAAAGCTGGAAACCTTTTTTTTCCTTATGCGTTTAATCCACAATAGCAAACTGCCGCTAATGACAGAATGATAATTTACGATAATTTTAAACTGTTACGAAAGATAATTGTTCTTTCCATATCCAAAATACTTTTCCTAACTTCAGTTATAAGTCAACTTGTACCCACCTCACCATATGCGAAAAAAGTAAAAGAAGAAGAAAGTACTAGGCCATTTTTAAAGTCATCGAAAAATTAAGTTACCGCTATTACGTTCGATGTGACACAGAGAGAGAGAGAGAGAGAGAGAGAGAGAGAGAGAATGGTTTTAAATGTACTAAATAATAAATATGATAGGTTATAACACATTGGTGCTTATGTAATATTAACTGTATAGATGGTTTGAATAAGTTAAGAAATGGTGTAAACAATTCTTTGTTAATGTATTCGTACCGCGCATATTCTCGAGAGCGGAAGCTAGACATCAGCTGATGTGATCACAGCCAAAAGTAAAACAAAAAGAAGTAAAAAATACTCGATTTTTAAAACACCCGAAATTTAAAAACATAAGTACATGTTTTATTATAGCGCAATTGACTATTTAAAGAGTAAAAGTTTTCTGGAATAGAATGGTGTTTCCTAAAAAATAGTAGTTTGCTGACAAAATCGTATTTTAAGCTATGATTGAAATGGATGTATGCACGGTATAATTTTTTCGTTTTGTATTTAATTGACACTTTAAGAAAACCGATTTTTGTTTCTTCATCTATTTGTAATTATTGTATAACACGAGAGAGAGAGAGAGAGAGAGAGAGAGAGAGAGAGAGAGAGAGAGAGAGAGAGAGAGAGAGAGAGAGAGAGAGAGAGAGAATCAGCTGTTGTAATCGAATGCCGTGTTTTTGTTTCCTGTACCTCCTGAAGCGAGGAATTGATCGCCACAACTAACAATATCCATGTTAATTTCATTCTTAAACTCAAGTTGCCATATGTGAACTAAGGTTTTATTTCTTACGGGGGGGGGGGGGGGGGGGGGAGAGAGAGAGAGAGAGAGAGAGAGAGAGAGAGAGAGAGAGAGTGTTGTTTTAAATGTGATAAAAAAAATATGATAGGTTATAACACATTGGTGCTTATGTAATATCAACTGTATAGATGGTTTGAATAAGTTAAGAAATGGTATAAACAATACTTCGTACGCGCATATTCTTGAGACCGGCAGCTAGACGTCAGCTGATCCGATCACAGTCAAAAGTAAAACAAAAAGAAGTCAACAGTACTCAATTTTTAAAACACACCCGAAATTTAAAAACAAAAGTACACGCTTTCTTAATGTGTAATCAACTATTTAAAGAGTAGCAATTTTCTAGAATAAAATTATATTTCCCCCCAAAATAGTGGTTTGCTGATGAAATCGGATGCCGTATTTAATGAAAAAAGTCCGCGAAGTCGTGAATCCGCGATAGTCGAACCGCGAAGTAGTGAGGGCTCACTGTAATATCAGAGATCACATCTCGCACAAGTACTCATAAACCACTGAAGAACACATTAGTGTAGATTGGGGAGAGAATCCTTAAATCTAAACCGGGATCCCACTGTCAGGGATTCTTGAAAATTATTTTGACATCCAGGCTCGGAAAGTTGTTTAAAATTACTCTTTTAGTTTTGTTTCCCATATTTTTTTATGTTGATGAAATGTAACACAGCATAGAACTTCATTTTGGTAGATAAATTTTGTTTCGGAATATTTTTTAACATCTATGAAATATTTTGTTTCAAAAAAATTATTTCATTATGAAAGGATGTTCAATTGGAGGAAAGAGAAACTGCCCTATAACTCAGGGTTGTTATGGCATTCAACTTAAATTTGAAAAACAGACTTCTATATATTTTATTAACGCTACGTAGATGATTCGTTAGCTGCTTTTAAGCAAAAGAAACATGCTGCTAGGTTATTAAATTTTATCAGTAATTTTCATCTAAACATTAATTTCACTATTGAGCATGAAGAAAATAACAAACTACCATATCTTGATGTTAACATTGCAAGAGGGCAGACACGTTTAGAAACTAGAGTATTTAGAAAAAAGGAAGTTCACTGGTTTAGGGACCAATTTTTTTAGCTCTTGTTTTCATAATTTTAAGTTAAATGCCAAAACATCCCTGATTTATAAGGCATTTTCTCTTTCCTCCAATTGGACGTCCTTTCATAAGGAAATCATTTTCTTAATGACTTTTATTGTTTTTGAGTCTATAATTTACGTACCTCTTCACTTTACAAGTGTCACACCGTCAGTGTGTGCTAATCAGCAATATGAACATCAGGAGAGCTTCATTGAATCAGAATTTTGATAATAACGTTTGTTATACCTATACTCGCTTGATCTTCATATACTGTATATGTCCACCCATCTCCCACCTGACATGTGATGTCAAAAGGGCAGGGAATAGTTCACCTTAGAAACTGAAATAAAGGCCTTTCGTGTCACTAATCGATAGTGTCTCATTACTTTACTAGGGACATTGTCTTTTGAAAGGAAAGAAAAGGAAATTTTTGAAATTTTTTTGGGTAAATGCTGATAAACCGAGCTTCTGGAGAAGAGGCAATATGAACCTCAGGATACCTATGAAAGGACTATGCAACTACATTGACATATTTTTAGTGTTCTTTTTTAATAGCTTTTTAGATTTTGTGTTATTAGGAGACCTATATATATATAGTAGGGTTATTTTTATGATTGAATAATTGTGATATAAAGTATATTAACAGATTTTACCTTCAAGATTTTATTTGTTCCAACACAAAGACAAAACATTGTCCTTTAATTAGGGGACTGATTCAAGAGCAAGTGGAACTTGAGAGTTAAAAATTATAGAGGTGTAGGCAGTAGCCAGTAATCACCGGCCGGTGGCGGGGAAGCCCTACCCCCTTGCTGGTACACTGAACAGTCACTTTGATTCCTGCCACTGAATATCACAGACATGCTTTTGGCTTCTCTTCAAACTTGATTTTAAAATTTTCTTTCTTTAACTCTGGCAAGTCTCTAGGACAGGAGATTCACCTGTTTCCATTAGTGGAGCAGGTGAACCTCTCCCTGGGTATGAGTCAATAAAGTTTCATATCCTGTTTCCGTTGACGATGCTGTGCTACAGCTTTGGACATAGCGTTGTGTGACATTGTCATTGGGTCTTAACTTAAGCAGCTAGGTAATATTCCACCCTCAAGTCAGACGTCCTTGTTATTCCAACCCATAGTTTGGAAGGAAAAAGGTATCAGGGAAAATAAGTCCTACATCCCAAAAGAGAGATTGTAGTCCTTCTATGTATGATGTGCACACTTGCGAACAATATGTTTTTGAGTCTCACCAGACCTTATCTGTGCTATGTGTGCTCCTGGACAACAATGGCATGGTGTCTCAAACTAATACTTAACTTAAGCGAGCCTGTGATGCATACAACAGGGTGCTTAACATTATTGCACACAGTGACAAAACTTCACTACATCCCATGGATCTGTGCATGCCTCCTTTAGTGCACTCTTTCCAAGTGGAGATATTTACTTATGTGCTGAACGCGCGGTTGCAATTACACACATGTTGGATGATTGCAAAACTAGTGATGATGACAGGCATGCTAATCTAAAACGCTTGTTTTGACGCACAATGCATGAGTGTGCTAACAATATGAGCTCCCCTATTCAGGGTATAGCTAAGAAAGCAGCACACAAATCACCCTAGATCATGACTTTGACTAAAGAGAGGGAAACTACTCTTGTATGGGTGTCTGATCGTACTTTTAAGTGTGGTCGGTCTAGGGATTTAGTCAGCTTACTTAGTGCATACCGCCGGTCAGAAGAAAACAGGTGTTCCGCCCTTTCTTTTCCCATATTGAATTATTAGTCCTTTAAAACTAATTGATATGAGTTTCATAAAAGTAACTCATACCGTTTCCCTTCCAGTAGGAGAAACAGTGTTGGCCAATCCTTCACTGAGAATGAAGAAAGAGATGGTGAGATTGTTCGTTACTTTACTTTCAGCTTAGCTGTTCACGTTTCCACGCATCTAGACGAGCGCCACTACACATGCTCACGATAGCACATTTGCTAGTGTTCACACACTCCTACAGGAGTGCCATCTTTCCTATTCGTTCGCCAGTTAAAATGATGTTAGGCATGCTACTAGGTGTTTGTGGGCTCTTAATAGAATGCTGTCTAACCTTTTTGTGATCACACCGCAAAATTAACTGCTCGTCATTGGCTACGTGCCATTCAACCTTCTCACAATCAATCGAGCACCATCTCATCTGCTTGTGGTCAATCGCGCACCATCTTGTGCTTGTGATCAATCGCAGATTATCTCACCTGTTCACGATCAGTTGTGCACCATCTTACTTCCTCATGATCTATCACACACCATCTCATAGGAGAACCTATGCTGGCACTCTCATTTTTGTTTTTGGGCTTATAGTATGGGATGTGCTTATCTGTTCACACTCATTTATCTAACTTAGAGTAGTCACATGTTTGTGCACTCCTATTTATTCCCACACAAGAGTGCTCACTGGTTAGCACGCGAGGTTCTGATCCCAAGTGCTTCCTCAAGCAGCACACACTCATCAATGCTTGATGTTACACCTCTTTGCACTTAAGTGCTCTCTGATGATGCATGCGATCTCTAGATCGAGAACCCTCTACAGTTCCCATTCACCCTTCTAAAAGCTACTCTCATTTTTAAGAGCTCACATTTGCCTTCTAGTTAGGCAAGAAACATGTAATTCCTGGTTTGCCTGCGAATTTCGCAAGATGATGGGATGCTTACAAAATTTCTACTTGTCCTCTTTCACAGAAATGGATGTGCACACTGCCAGAGCCTTGCCCTTATCTTCGTTTCATATAAAGTATTCTTTAGCTTTTGGTATAATGAAGAAAAAAATGCATACCAAAAGTTGACAGACATTGGTACATACTGTTTGTCAACAGTCGTCAATCTCTTTCCAAAGGAGTTCCCCTTAACCAAATGCTAATGCTATGAGCCTTTTTTGAAAGCAGAAATGTTATTACATAATGCAGGACTCTCGTCCAGTTTCCGTGCCTCTGAACCAAGCGTTTGGTACTCTAACCCTTCCTGTGTCAGCTGAAAGGCTTGCCTTCCTACACATTTTATTTGTGGCTTTGGAGTCCGTAGCAATGTTGATCCTTGAAGCTGCATCATGGTCATACCTCTGGTCAGGGACAATGAAATATTTAGCCTCAAGTGAAGACCTCTTGGGCATGGAAAACAAGATTCAATTCAAGGCCCTCGCTCTTGGACGAGCAAAATCAATGGAGCTTTTGGTCCTCTGGACAGTCAACCAGTGGGTCAACTGGATCCTGAAAAAGCAAGATGTGGTGGCTTTCAAGTACGTAGAAGAGAAAGAGTTATTGAACTTGAGAAATTTGTCACTCAAGGACTGTATGTTTTCCCTTGGAGCAGGTAGAATATATGGCTGAGAAGTGAAAGAAGTTGAACCAAGATTCACTGCTTTACCAAATGGTGTCGTTTAAGATACCACAAACCTCCTCGAACAACTGTTCCAGGTCACCTCTCCCTCCTAGGTAAACATTGGGTCCAACTTCTAGACTGGAGATGAGTAGCAGTGACTTCAGATTGCACCACCAACATCGCTGAACCCTACAGATTTTGGTCAGCCTTTTCGTTAATGAAGGGCTTGGAACCACAGTTGTAGAAGCATATGTAGGAAATGCCCAAGCTCATACTAGGCCATTAAGTCACCACCAGTAAGGGGATGCCTAACCGAGAGATGGACTTGGGGGCAATTTTTATGGAGCAGAGTAATGGATGTTGGCATTCTTTGAATCGATTACTGCTTCACATTCACCATCTCACACCTTCCTCTCAATCCAGCTCTGAAGACGTCCTTCTATTGCCGAAGAACAAATGAAAACCTCCCTTTGTTTTCAGAAGTGCAGACTATGCTTCTAAATGGTAATAATATAAGAAGCCCAGGACTGGCCTCCAGGTTTCTTTAGCAGTCTGTATCTGGTTGAGAAAGCCTCAGAGGGTTGGAGACCCATAATAGATATCTCGGCCTTGAAAGAGCACATCCCCTAGACTCACTTGAGGATGGAAACTCCCAATAGGGTCAGTCATGCAGTAAAGAATAATCTTGTAATCCCACTCGATCTTGGGGATGCATACATACAAATCCTCATAAATTGTTCAAGGAAGTATCTAAGAATTGTCAGACTAATCTTGTTTTGTTGTGATCTGGGGATTGTGATGAATTTAGAGAAGTCCAAGCTTCCTCTAAAGCAAAGAATGACATACCTGTGTATGGGCATAACAAGAAGGGTTTATCCATCCAAGGACAGGGTAACCAGATTCAATAAGGTAGTTCATCCTTTCCTTTATCACTCACAATTACCAGCACAACCATGGCATCACTTCTTGGTTATTTGACATCACTGGAGAAAATTGTTCCTCAATGTCTGTGCCATCTCAATCATTACAATGGTGCCTAAAGGACACTGGTCACAAACTGCAAGGTCTCCCCAGGCCCCAGTACCAATAGAGCAGGATACCAAACTAGACCTAATTTGAATATAGATGAGGAGAATCTGTTTACAGATGTGTCGAAAAGACCGTAGAGCCCCATCCATGGAACGTCTGACATTCAGGGCAATGGTCATAAGAGACCAATGCTCTTCACATCAATGTACTAGAATTGAAGGTTGTTTATGTAGCACTTCAACATCTGAGTAGGTAACTCGTTCACATGAAGGAACTATACAACTTTGGTGGTGTATGTCAAGAAGAGAAGAGGCACAGTATCACCTGCTTTGTCAAATAGTGGTATAAGTGTAGGAATGGGCAGTTCAACACACTAGTCCTCTCAGCCCGATTCATTCCCGGCAGGAGGAATGTCGTAGGGGACACGTTGAGTCGGAGCGGTCAGAATTGTCTTTTCACCCCTAATCAGCAGCAAAGCTCTAAACTTTGGTGGGTTCCCAGTAATCGACATGTTCACTAGAAGCCTCAAAAGAAAAAAAATGCTAGTTTAATATTAGACATTGCCAGACCCAGAAGCAGTACTTCTGGATGCATTCCAGCATTCATGGGATGGACTTGACATCTATGATTTTCTGCCATTATACCTTCTCCAAAGGGTGATTATTATTATTATTATTATTATTATTATTATTGTTATTATTATTGTTATTATTATTACTGGCTAAGCCACAACCCTAGTTTGAAAAGAAGGATGCTATAAGCCCAGTGAGGAAAGGAATCAAGGAAAAATATTTTAAAAACAGTTACAACAATAGTATAAATCTTTCATATATACACTATAAAAACCTTAACAAAACTATAGGAAGAGAAATTAGGTATACTAGAGTGCCCGAGTGTACCCTCAAGCAAGAGAACTCTAATCCAAGACAGTGGAAGACCATGGTACAGAGGCTATGGCACTACCCAAGACTAGAGAACAATGGTTTGATTTTTGAGTGTCCTTCTCTTAGAAGAGCTGCTTACCATAGCTAAAGAGTTTCTTCTACCCTTACCAAGAGGAAAGTAGCCACTGAATAATTAGAGTGCAGTGATTAACCCCTTGGGTGAAGAATAATTGTTTTGTAATGTAAGTGATGTTAGGTGTATGAGAACAGAGGAGAAACTGTAAAGAATAGGCCAGACTATTTGGTATATGTGTAGGCAAAGGAAAAGAACCATAACCTGAGAGAAGGATCCAATGTAGTACTGCCTGGCCAGTCAAAGGACTCCATAACTCTTTAGCGGTAGTATTCAACGGGTGGCTGGTGCCCTGGCCGGTGATGAGCAAATGCTTTATTTCAAAGACCTAAAGTTGATGGAATGGCTTTGAGGAGAATGGTACTGTACCTGGACCACCTGCATCTATAAGTGGGAGGTTTTGAGGGAGCTTTCCGAGTGGCACAACCTAATTCGTCATTCCCACCTGCAGAGATTCCACATCTCTGGGAATCTTATCACATCAGGGGTGTAGGTTATCCAGCTCCTCTTCTGATAGAGAGCCATTTTGAGCAAGAGAGCACGAAGTATATTGCGATACCTCAGGGAGTCCATCACTGACGTGTATCAAGTGAAGTGGGCATCTTCTGTGGTTGATGCCGTCAAAGGAATACCTCTCCTTTCGGGGCCTCTATTCCACTAGTGGCAGATTTTTTAGCTTACAAAAGTAAAGGCTCCACTCAATCTCAGTAGCAAAATGGTATTATTTGTCCTCGTCAGGAACTTAGTGAGGAGTAGATATTTCCTTGTTTGAATTATCTGTACTTTTCAAGAGAATGGAGCAGACCTCTCCTCCAAGTGGGATTCGACCTCCAGCTGACGATGTAATCAAGATGTTGCAGTCGTTAAAGAGGGCTCCTTACGAACTGTCAAAAATGGTGTTTCTGCTTGCACTTGCTTTAACAAATTGGACAAATTACACAAATTACACAAACTCGTATTCATTACCTCATTCTGAACACTGGAAACAGGCTTTTTTTTTATCTTTTGTTCCTTACTTTGTATATAAAAAAACTTAAGATTTGTCAATCCTGGATTTCAAGTTTTCATCTTTTACGGTATTCACTTAGGGAAGTAATTGACGGTCTGGATGAATTATACTACAGTACTTTGGTGTCCTGTAAGGGCCCTAAGGCACAGTACCTCAATAAAACTAGGTTGCCAGAATGAGTTTAAAGGACCTGTTCATAAGCACTGGTTTGAAGGTTTAAAGGTGGCGCATGAATGGCAGAGGCAAGGAACAGTGACAGTGCCCTAGCAGGACCATGCCCTAGAAAGTGACCATGTGTACATGTGATCAATGCCCCCCTCTCCACCTCAGCTGGGACCACAGAGAGCCAGGCAGTGGCTGCTGATTACTCAGCAGGTGGACCTATAGGGTCTCCCCCCAATCATTAGCTCACAAGGATGGTTAGGTTGTAGACTCAGTTGACTGTCAAGCTTGAGCAAATCTTGAACTCCAGTTCAGTAGATCACCTGTTAGGGATGTTATAGGGCACCACAACCCTATAAAGTAAGAAAAAGAGTAATCAGAATACAATCTTCTTTTGGCTAGTGAAAACTTTCAACAGAGCCTTATGGCGTGCTGTATGAGATAAGTGCCTATGAAATCATAGGAATTAGTGCTAATACTTTCGCTTTCAAGAAAAATGTTTTGGTTCAAGTTCTAGATTGTGGAGTAAGGAAGCATCAGACCACCTTTCCGTCTCATTATTTACGGGATCGCTCTCACAGGTCTTTAGACACTTGTGCCTGTGACTGCTGCTCAGCAAGTTGTGTAGCAACCCTAGCTCTTTTACAGGCCAAAAGTATCACTTCTAATGTAATTTCAGGTTGAGAATGAGAGGACCTGGCTCCATCTCCTCTCTTCCTCTCATGGGGTATAATTGTTGGAATGCTATGTAGGTGTATGGGCATAGATACAGGTAAGCCTCATCTTTACTTACTTTGAGGGCTGTTTTTCTGATTCTATACAGCAGGGGAACCCTACTCTCTACAGTCATTTTATCACGTTCGTTCGAAAGCATTCAACATTTCACACTGAATATTGCGCGTTTACTGTTAAATCATCTCTATCGAGGCACTCACAGAACAAGGAAGTCTTCAGTTTTCTCTTGAAAGCCTCAATATCTTCAGTCTTTTGGGTGTCTTGTGGGAGCTTATTGTATAGTCTCAGGGCTGGATATTTAAAGGCTCTGAAGCCTACAGAAGACATATATCTAGGTTCCAATGATTTGAAACCATCTGTAACTACTCTTGTCAACACGATTTGTTGGCTGTACAATATGTAGCAATTATCTTAGACATTTTGGACGTTCGGTTCTGATAACTGGATGGGTTATTATACATACTTTAAACTCAATTATTGCTTTAATAGGCAGCCAGTGTAAATCAATTAGTATAGGAGTGATCCTTTAGCTGCCAGCATTTCTTTTATTGAAAAGAAGTGTTCATTCCACCATCCTCCTTATGAAGGGAAAGATGTATATGTTAAGGCAAACCCATCAATTCTTATAATACCTTAGTTGAGAGACTTACCAGTCTAACAACTTGAGAGACTTACTAGTCTAACAAAAGATATTCTTTTGCTACAGCCTTGGTTGCCAGGGCTATGAACCTGACGGTTCTTTCGACCACAATTCGCAGTGTTTAGGATGCTATTCTCCACACCTTATCAGATCCGAGATCAGCAATTCCGGGATTTTAGCCAGTCGGTTTGGTAAAAGGAACTTTCTTACACCTAAGGACGAGTCTCCTATAGTCAATTCTTTTTAGTGATGCAGATTTGCACGAACTCCCTGGGGTGCCCTTTTAGTTTGGAAAAGTTTCCTGATCGCTGATTGGTTGGACAAGATAATTTTAACCAATCAGATGGCAGGAAACTTTTCCGAGCTAAAAGGGCATCGATGCGAGTCGGTTCAAATGCGCCTCATTAAAAAAAATTGAGTATACTGTAGTGTTAATGAATGAAGTTTTGTATTTGTGTAGGAACAAAACACAAATTTCAAAAGTAATTTGTATTTTTCCTAACTTCAACCCTAAGTCTTTTAACTTGTTGCTGTCATCTCCCCCAGAGAGTCACAGATGCAATCCAAGTGACTATTCAGTGCACGACAAGGGGACGTAGCTTCCCTGCCACCGGCTGGTAATTGCCATCTAATGCTGACACATCATTATAAGTTCCAGGTGCGCTTGAATCAATCTCCTAATTAAAGGACTGAGGTTTTTAATTTTATAACGTTAATTTTTTAGCAGAGAGACATTTATACGTCTTACGGGCTATTTAAAAATTGCCCCATTTGCCTTACCTTTACCTGCACCACTTCTTGGTGCTTACACCATTATTAAGACAGTTTTAGAATATTGTACTAAGATAAACATGCTTGACTATTTTCAGTATGTATCAAGGTCACTTATATGATAGTTGTTGGAATTGTGAAGATTTTTCTATATATTTTGAATACAAACTATAGAGAACTTTATTCAGTTCTGTTCATAGTTTGAGAGAGAGCTGTATTTTGGTGACAAATTTTGACATTATTGAGACATGACTTTTTAATGATGAAACTAAATCACAGCATTATTTAAAGCTTGTAGTAAAGAAGGTTTTCAAATGATTTTTCTTATTTATACTTCCTTTCTAGTAATATTTTGTAATGTAGTTTGTATTGTAGAATGCACTGATGATAGAATACCTTTCTATAAATACAGTAGATTGGAAAGGCAATTTTAACTTACCTTCTATCGGTCATTATGTATAGAATGCCATTAATAATAACAATTTGTGTAGGAGTTTAGAAGGTGATGGGTAGAGTTTTGTAGATAAAAATTTATGATTGAAAATTTGTTAAATGATATTCAAGTATTTTTATTTAACTTATTGATATTTATTTTAGTGTACAGTTTGGGGAAATTTTTTTGTTAGTTTACTTGATATATATCAGAAAAAAAAATTTGGTGTCTTTAAGATAATATGATGTTTGTTCCAACACGGAGTACTTACCTCGAACTACTTTCTTAGGAGTATCTGGGATCTCCTCCCATCTGACCAGAATTTTGTGTAGTTTACCCTATTCCCGTTCTCTACGCGGGGTAATCTCTGGCGGAGTGATACGCGCCCAGAGATGACCCGGGGTCAGAGAGCATGCTTTCTCAGGTCTCGCTCCTCAGTAAGTTTCTGGTCGCGTCGGCGTTAACACACCGACACTCTCTCTAACCCAGGGCGACCCATTGTGTCCTCAATCCCTTTGTGTCCCACGCGGTTCCCACGTGGTCCCTTGTGTGCTTCCCTTCCTTTCCCTCTGTGTTCCTGTGTCTCGCGGTATATTGTTCGTTATGGAGCAGCCCCGTCGTTGTCCTGGGCCTATGGCCGGCAAATCGTGTGGCGCTTTTCTCTCAAAACCCGAAGTTGACCCGCACTCCTTGTGTTCGTCGTGTAGGCAATGTGTGTTCCCCTACAGCCACGTGTCCGGAGTGCGAGTCCTGGAATGAAGTGCAGTGGGTGCGTTACGGCACGAAAAAGAAGAAAGCCTCTCGTCGGTCCTCGAGGAAGTCCAACGTCTCTTCGCCTCTCGCTTCGCCCGGCGTCCCGTCGGATAGAGCTTCTCTACCTTCTCCCCCTACCCAGAGTAGGGGTCGAGGTAAGTCTGTTGCGGGGAAGCGGCCGGTGGCCCTTCCCCAGGAGTCTAAATTACCAGACAGTGGTATTGTGTCTTCTGTCCAGGCTAGTGGGGGGCCTGAGGGAGGGACGGGTGTGTTTTCGGGGGTCGAGGCCCTGGACAAAGGGGGCCCCGTATCTTCGGAAGATCCTATGTGGGGAAAGACGGCAGCAGTTTCTTCTCCCGCCTCTTGGGCGGGCTTTTCAGGTGCGTCAGCAGCCGAGGGCGGCGCCTAGAAGGACGACTCGCCGCCATCAGACGCCCTCGTGTGGGCGCCTCCCAAGACGCCCTTCAGATCACCCCACAGAATGGAAGAGGAGTTTGAGGCCTGGTTTCCCAACGAGTAGCTCCCTGGCTCCCCTCCAACACCATCAGCGTCGTTCCCATCGGTGTTTATGGAGCCTGCGTCGTCGGCCGGGCCCCATGCAGAACTGACAACGACACGTCTACTTTCAGACCCTCCAACGAGACCCTACAGATCCTCGGCTTCCTTGTTTGAGGCCTACTCTTACTCGTCAGAGGAAGGAGCCCCGAGAGACCAAAGTAGGCGGCGGGATAGGTCTCGCAGGAGACGATCATGTTCGCGCTCGTCTTCAAGACCCCGCAACGTGGATAGATGTTCAAGGTTCCCCAGGAGGAAGTTCAGGAGAAGTCTTTCGCCGGAGGAAGAATGGGTGCGGGTTTCCATCCCACGTAGCCAACTCCTGGGGGTGGCAGCCGTTAAGGGCACCTCGGGATGGCTCCCCAGACCCCGATCACTAGTAGGATTCATCGACAGGAGCAGATTTGACCGGCAGAGGAGCTCGTCGCATCAGACGACGAGGGACAGGCATAGGTCCGCTAAGGTTCCGACTCCACCCACCCAGCGGGGAGAGTCGCCCCTTCGGTCTGGCAGCTGCGTCCCTCCTTCAAGATCAAGGAGACGTCCAGAACGAGAGAGGTTTGTTTCCTCGACGGGCAAGCCCGCGGACCCCTGGTCCTCCAGAAGAAGGGAGAAATCAAGGACGGAGACCTCCGCCCCAGCAGCAATGCCCGTCCTACGGCCTGTAGCGAGGGAATCGGACCACTCCAAGAGGATGCCACCTCCTGGTACGGCTCCCTCCGTCGGAGGTCCGCCGTCACGAGAAGTAGGACCCCCGCGGACAAGAGAGAAGACGGGGAAGAAGGCTCTCCAGCGGAGGTTTCCGCTTACCGGAGAGTCATAGGCCTCATCCGACGACACCATAGGCTGGATGAACCAGAGCCCTCGTCTGACGACTTCTGGCGTTCAAGCCTCAACAGGATGGTGGATACCCCCGTTCAACAGAAGCCCTCACTAGCGCTCCCGGTGGCTAGAGATGTGAAGCTGGGGTTGGCACATGTCAGCAAGGTAGTGGCTAACCATGCGGAGGCCCCCAAGAGCCAGAACGCCTCTAGGCTTCTCCAGGGCCTAAAGACTCAGTCGCGGTTCTACCTCCCGGAAGGCCACCGCACGGGACCCTGTGCAGTAGAACCAGCAGTCGCCATCTTTGGACAAGGCGCCGCAGAAAAGAGGGCGACCACATCCCCGGTTTGTTTCTCGCCAGTGGAGACTGCCATGACGGAGGAGCTGTCCAGGGACCTGGTGCATGTGTCATCCTGGCTGGATTGGTGGGCCGCCACGCTGGTAGCGTTCCAATCCTTGTACGACCTAGTGGTTCCGGAAAATCAGGCCCTGCTGAAAGAGCTGGTTAGCTCGGGAGGTAAGGCCCTGAAGTTCCTGTCCTATCAATCAATTACGCAAACTTCTAACTGGATCCTGAGAAAAAGGGACACTGTACTCAACAAACTGGTAAGGCGGCTCCCCGACAGAGAGGCCAGGTCCCTGAGGAGTCTTCCACTGTGGGGCGAGACTGTCTTCCCCCTCAAGGAAGTAGAAGAAGTGATGGAGAGGGTGAGGAAGTTAAAGGATGTGGGGGAACCGAGACCTCCTCCAGCAAGAAGACCCAATCATAGGAGACCTCCTTCGGACGTCCCTCTTCCTCCTCACGCCTCACCTAACCAGCCCAGGAGAGCTCCTACTACGTCCTGGCAGCAGTCTTCTCAGCCCTCCCGTAGGGGATCTGCAACCACGCAGTCAACATTTAGGCCCTCCTACTCGGCCTCCAGAAGAGGGCGTTCGGGCCGTGCCTCCCGAAGGAGATAGGGGGGGAGGCCCCCTACTCCTGCCGAAGCCTCAGGTGGGGGGATGCCTCAAGAATTCTTGGCAAGCATGGTGGGACCACGGGTCGGATCTGTGGACCATGACGGTCCTGAAGGAAGGATACAGGTTGCCCTTCCGGGCGGAATCCCCACCTCTGATACCAGATCTACAGGCGGAATGGTTGGCACCGAAAGACCCCCTGAGAAGGACAGCCCTGCAAGAAGAAGTCTCTGCTATGCTAGCGAAAGGGGCAATGGAGCCAGTCAAGAACCCAGGGCCAGGGTTCTACAGCAGACTCTTCCTGGTGGAGAAAGCGACAGGGGGATGGAGACCAGTCATAGACCTCTCTGCCCTCAACAAGTTCGTGTGCAAAACCGACTTCAAGATGGACACTCCGAAGTCGGTCCTAGCGGCCTTGAGGAAAGGAGACTTCATGATGTCGATAGACCTCAAGGACACATACTTCTAGATCCCTGTCCACCCCTCCAGCAGGAAGTATCTAAAAGTGAAATGGGGTACCCAAACGTTGCAGTTCAAGACCCTCTGCTTCGGTCTATCCACAGCCCCCCAGGTCTTTACGAGGATCTTCGCGACAGTCTCAGCCTGGGCACACGAACAGGGCATTCGCCTGATTCGGTACCTGGACGACTGGTTGTTGCTTTCAGACTCAAGGGAAGTACTGAGGGGGCAAGGCGCATATCTCCTGCAGTTCTGCAACGTCCTGGGTATCACCATCAACCTGGAAAAATCCCAATTGATACCGTCCACCAGGATGACCTACCTCGGGATGGTCCTGGACTCCCGATTGGCGAAAGCATTCCCTTCCGTGGAGAGGCTAGACAACCTGAACCAGATCCTACGGCCCTTTCTGTCGGGTCAGCCCAGGAGGGGCAAAGACTGGCAAAGACTGATAGGTCACCTCGTGTCATTGGAGAAGCTAGTCCCTCAGGGGAGACTCAAGCTCAGAGGAGTTCAGTGGAACCTGAAAGAAGCCTGGAACCAGAGAGACTCCCCTTACAAAGTAGTTCCAGTGACCATGGAAACGAAGGAGGTCTTCGAGTGGTGGATCGACACTTCGAACACCCTCAAGGGGATGCCCTTCGCGGACGACCCTCTGGAGATGCTCCTCTTCCCGGACGCCTCCAAGTAGGGTTGGGGTGCTCACCTCCTCGACAGTACAGCAAGAGGAAGGTGGGGACCTGAGGAGAAAAACCTGCACATCAATGTACTGGAAATGATGGCCGTGCAGAGGGCGTGTCTGGAGTTCGTCCAGAAGCTCCGGGGGAACACAGTGGTGTTGATGTGCGACAACGCCACCGTAGTAGCATACGTAAAGAAGCAAGGAGGACTAAAATCAAAGTAGTTGTGCGGCCTCCCGTTGGAATTTCTGGAATGGGCCGAAAGGGAGCAGATCAAGATCTCGGCCAGGTTCATTCCGGGGAAAAGGAATGTCCTAGCCGACGGCCTCAGCAGAGTGGGTCAAGTGGTGGGGTCCGAGTGGTCCCTCCACCCAGAAGTGGCCAAGACTGATCCAGAAGTGGGGTTCGCCGGTAATAGACCTGTTCGCCACGAGACTAAACGCACAGCTCCCTGTGTTTTGTTCTCTTGTGCCAGACCCGGGAGCAGCGTTCGAGGACCCCTTCCAGCATCCCTGGGACAACCTCTACGTGTACGCCTTCCCTCCCTTCGGAATGCTCAGACAGGTTCTCAACAGGGTGAGGAGAGCGAGCAACCTGTGAATGACTTTGGTAGCGCCCTGGTGGCCGGAGAGAGAGTGGTTTGCAGACCTAAAGGAACTGGCGCGCCTTCCACCTTGGCCCCTTCTGGAAAGGTCAGACCTGCTCTGGCAACCACACTTTCAAAGGTTCCACGAGAACCCTCGGTCCATGGGCCTTCACGCGTGGAGGTTATCGAGCGTCTCCTGAGCAACGAAGGCTATTCGGCGAAGATGGCAACGAGGATGTCGGGTTACCTGAGACGATCTTCAGCCGCTATGTACCAGGAAAAATGGGCTACCTTCACGAAGTGGTGCGCCGCTTAGAATATCAAGCCGTTGAGAGCCTCGGTCCCGGAGGTAGCCGACTTCTTAGTCTATCTCAGGGACGAGGAAAGCATGTCCATCCCAGCCATTAAAGGAGTTAGAGCAGCCCTAGGTCAAGTCTTCCTCCTGAAAGGCATCGACCTAGGTTCCTCCAGACACATCTCGATGCTCATCAAGAGCTTTGAGCAATCATGCCCTCCGCAAGCGGTTAGAGTGCCCCAGTGGGACGTGGCTAGGGTCCTGAAGATGCTATCAGAGCCTCCCTTTGAACCCCTAAAGGACATCCTAGACAAAAAGCTCACCCTCAAGACAATTTTCCTGTTGGCACTAGCGTCGGCAAAACGAGTAGGGGAACTTCATGGACTTTCATACGTGTCACATTCGAAGGGCTGGCGTGAAGCTACCTTCAAGTTCGTTCCATCTTTTGTGGCCAAGACCCAGAACCCAGCAGTCTGGGACCCCAAGTTTGAAGGATTCTCGGTGCCGGTAATCCTACGTTCCGGCAACCCCAAGGACTTGCGGCTGTGCCCTGTCAGAGCAGTACAGAAGTACTTGGAGAGGACGGCCAGGCTGAGGCCCGAAGTCAAGAATCTGTTCATTTCTTCAGGTTTGGTGAAGAAACCTGTATCTAGAAACACGATCTCCTTCTGGTTACGGCAAGTGATCAGGAGAGCCTACAGTAGTGTAGGAATCCCTATTCCAGGTAAGCCCAGGCCCCACGACATCAGAGGACTGAGTACCTTGCTGGCCTTTGAGAAGAACATGGCAGTTGGCCAAATCCTGAGGGCTGGTACTTGGTGTAACCAGTCGACCTTCACAGCTCACTACTTGAAGGAATGCTCGAGGAGGTCCTTAGACGGGTTCTCCCTCGGTCCCGTCATTTCAGCGCTTCAGAAGATTTAAAGGTATTTTCAAGAGACACAGGTTCCTTTTCCTTACTTCCCCCCCCCCCATTACCTAATTATCTTCCCTAAAAGGGACTCGGAAGGCATTCAACTACCATGAAATTCATTGTCACTGAAGGAATACACCTCCAAGGCATTTTTTACAGAGGTAAGCCACTTAGACACTAAGTTAGTTTTTTGGGTAGTTTTCCATATTTCGAGTGTTCTCTTTCGATGGGTCAGCGGAACCTAGCCCCCAATCTAGGTTTTCCCTTTTTTGCTTCCATCTTCCCGGTCTCTGAGCCCTGCAGTACACTCCCACCTCCTAAGGTACAAGTCTCCTAAGAAAGTAGTTCGAGGTAAGTACTCCGTGTTGGAACAAATCACAAATTTTAAGTAATTTGTATTTTTCCTAACAGTACTTACCTCGAACTACTTTCGGGTAATGGCCCACCCATCCTTCCCCGAGTGACTTACAGGACTTAATAGAGAGAGGAGAACCTCTTTCCACCAAAACTTACTGAGGAGCGAGACCTGAGAAAGCATGCTCTCTGACCCTGGGTCATCTCTGGGCGCGTATCACTCCGTCAGAGATTACCCCGCATAGAGAACAGTAATAGGGTAAACAACACAAAATTCCGGTCGGATGGGAGGAGATCCCAGATACTCCTAAGAAAGTAGTTCGAGGTAAGTACTGTTAAGAAAAATACAAATTACTTAAAATTTGTGATATTTGGAAATACAGTTGGAGCTTACTTATAGTTCAGATAAAATAGCAAAAGATTATTTGTGAATGCAAACTATTTTATTGGATAACATAATTATTTCCTTCAGTATTACCTCTGAATAGAACAAGATATTAAGAACCAATGCCGATTAGGCAACCTCTAAATAAACCTATAAAATCCCCTGCCATCATACCTTCCTTCCATGTTAAGCCACCAAAGCACCCACCAGTCACTGAGAATAGCATGTTGGTGGAACATTGTCGAATGGCTTAGTCCTGGATGACATGTAAACAATACTTTAGATTTAAGTGGTCGTTGCCACAATGACACATTTGGTTTTTATGTTTTTTTTTTTTTTTTTTTTTTTTTTTTTTAATAATTTTGTGAATTTTTTGTGTCAAGGATCTGTAAGTGACATCTCTTGTTGTAAAATAATTTGGACTCAGATTCAATTGATCCATCACTCTTTGTGTTGCTTGCTGAGGCACCAAACATGTTTTCTAGCCCTTGGTTGCTATCATTTTGGAGACTAAAAGATGTCTGCTTATCCTAGATTGGCCTAATAATAGTAAAGGAATAATGAAAATGAATGGTTTTAAGTCAGACAAATTCAAAGATAGTATTTTATATAGTTTTCTTAACATCCTGTATCCTCTTCGGTTATTACACTCATAGTTTTTGAGGAGTTCCCTTTTTTATCACCTTTTTTTACCTAAGTGGTAAATGAGTAAATAAAAACAGTTTTCTGTATCTATTCCACATGAAGTTAATCATTATTTCTATGAACCTTCCCTGATGTTCATTTTGCATCATCTCCAGAAACTCGGTTTAATTGACCTTTACCAGTAAAAAATTTTCCCGTTTTCTTCCCTTCAATTAAGTTCTATAAACACATGCACTTAGTAAAGGATTGCGCATCCTAGCGGTAAATGGTACTGACATGCCATTCTCTTTGTCTCCTCAGATTTTTCCTATGCCGGCTAATGACCAGACCCACTTCAGATTTTTTGCTTATCACTGTACTGTGTATTATGATGTCTTTCCCACCCTCGTTTTCTAAGCAATTACTATGTGAAATTTGCAAAGGGAATTGTTTCTGGAAGTTCATTAAAAGCATTCCCTTGGTGTATCATTGCCGGAGCAATAGTGTCATTTGAATTACAGACGTCTTCCTCATGGTATGTCTCATGTGATAGTATGTTGTAATGGCTGCTGACCAATTTAACAGAGCAAACCACTAAAGGAAACTTTTTGTTAGTTCAGTGGAAAAGCCAGGGAAGACTAGGCTAGTTGATTGCTGAGGCGATAATGACGACAATGACAAGCCTCCACCTTTAGACAATTCGCATAATCAGGCAACTTTCAATAATTGAGCTTTATAAGCTCTTGATATTGCTAGTTTTGTTTGTTAAAGTTCAGAGTCCTGTGAATCCTCTCTTAATCATAATGGCACTCCAGTCCCACCCATTCCGTTGTCAACCTAACCTAACTCCCTTAGTTGAATTTAGTTTTCAAAGTGTTTCTTTCATTAAGGTTCTGAAAAATTGCTGTGCATTACAGATTCAAAATCCTCTAGCTGAACCTCAAGTTCTTTAATTAAATTAGACTTTTTGCTTTTAGAACCCTTGCATACCACAATCCTAGTTGGTTCTATAAGACATATAGATTGTGAGGCAGAAGACTGAGTGGGTAGTCTAGAGCCTAATATTCCTTCATGCACCTAAGTAGCTCTCTTAAATTACTGTATGTTTTACAGTATTACATAGGTGGATGGCATGACATATCATATGATTCCATTAACCCCTGTTGGAATGAAAATAGTTTCAACTAAACACTTTTGTTTGCATCATATTTCGTTTGCCAATGTATTCCACTAGCTCATTACAAGCTATTGCATTTCAGTGAAGTAAATATAAGCTTTAATACATGATAGTATTGATATTTAATTTTATCTTATACATTTAATTTGTTTTATATTTCATATATATTACCTTATAGATAAATACTGTATAGTAAATGTTTATTTTTTTATACTAAAAAAAAAGTCCTCTGTGCGCATGTGCAGCATTCCCCGCATTCATCCCAGTTGTATTCAAACTGGGAAATCAGGTGATTTTCCCTCAGTTCAACTTATGATACTATACTCCATTGGTCTTTGGGCCACTCGTTGACTCATGACTATTCTCGAAATCATCTCCACCCTCCTCTATCTTGAGCTTAATTTGTCTAAGCATTCATTTCAATTCTCTCCCGGTCAAGATCTTCCTTGATGCATCTATTCCAATTCTTTCTAGGTCTTGCCAAAGGTCTCCATCCCTTGACTTCAGCAGTAATTATTTGTTTGGGTTATACGTGTGACCTTTATTCTCACGATATGACAAGCTAATTAAATCCTCCTTACAATATGACAAGCTAATTAAATCCTCCTTACAATATGACAAGCTAATTAAATCCTCCTTACAATTTGACAAGCTAATTAAATCCTCCTTACAATATGACCAGCTAATTAAATCCTCCTTACAATATGACCAGCTAATTAAATCCTCCTTACAATTTGACAAGCTAATTAAATCCTCCTTACAATATGACCAGCTAATTAAATCCTCCTTACAATATGACCAGCTAATTGAATCCTCCTTACAATTTGACAAGCTAATTAAATCCTCCTTACAATATGACTAGCTAATTGAATCCTCCTTACAATTTGACAAGCTAATTAAATCCTCCTTACAATATGACCAGCTAATTGAATCCTCCTTACAATTTGACAAGCTAATTAAATCCTCCTTACAATATGACAAGCTAATTAAATCCTCCTTACAATTTGACAAGCTAATTAAATCCTCCTTTACAATATGACAAGCTAATTAAATCCTCCTTACAATTTGACAAGCTAATTAAATCCTCCTTACAATATGACAAGCTAATTAAATCCTCCTTACAATTTGACAAGCTAATTAAATCCTCCTTACAATATGACCAGCTAATTGAATCCTCCTTACAATATGACAAGCTAATTAAATCCTCCTTACAATATGACAAGCTAATTGAATCCTCCTTACAATATGACAAGCTAATTAAATCCTCCTTACAATATGACAAGCTAATTGAATCCTCCTTACAATATGACAAGCTAATTAAATCCTCCTTACAATTTGACAAGCTAATTAAATCCTCCTTACAATATGACCAGCTAATTGAATCCTCCTTACAATATGACAAGCTAATTAAATCCTCCTTACAATATGACCAGCTAATTGAATCCTCCTTACAATATGACAAGCTAATTAAATCCTCCTTACAATATGACCAGCTAATTGAATCCTCCTTACAATATGACCAGCTAATTAAATCCTCCTTACAATATGACCAGCTAATTAAATCCTCCTTACAATATGACCAGCTAATTGAATCCTCCTTACAATTTGACAAGCTAATTAAATCCTCCTTACAATATGACCAGCTAATTGAATCCTCCTTACAATATGACCAGCTAATTGAATCCTCCTTACAATATGACAAGCTAATTAAATCCTCCTTACAATATGACCAGCTAATTGAATCCTCCTTACAATATGACCAGCTAATTAAATCCTCCTTACAATATGACAAGCTAATTAAATCCTCCTTACAATATGACCAGCTAATTGAATCCTCCTTACAATATGACCAGCTAATTGAATCCTCCTTACAATATGACCAGCTAATTGAATCCTCCTTACAATATGACCAGCTAATTGAATCCTCCTTACAATATGACAAGCTAATTAAATCCTCCTTACAATATGACCAGCTAATTGAATCCTCCTTACAATATGACCAGCTAATTGAATCCTCCTTACAATATGACAAGCTAATTAAATCCTCCTTACAATATGACCAGCTAATTGAATCCTCCTTACAATATGACCAGCTAATTAAATCCTCCTTACAATATGACAAGCTAATTAAATCCTCCTTACAATATGACCAGCTAATTAAATCCTCCTTACAATTTGACAAGCTAATTAAATCCTCCTTACAATATGACCAGCTAATTAAATCCTCCTTACAATATGACCAGCTAATTGAATCCTCCTTACAATATGACCAGCTAATTAAATCCTCCTTACAATATGACCAGCTAATTGAATCCTCCTTACAATATGACAAGCTAATTAAATCCTCCTTACAATTTGACAAGCTAATTAAATCCTCCTTACAATATGACCAGCTAATTGAATCCTCCTTACAATATGACAAGCTAATTAAATCTTCCTTACAATATGACCAGCTAATTGAATCCTCCTTACAATATGACAAGCTAATTAAATCCTCCTTACAATATGACAAGCTAATTAAATCCTCCTTATAATATGACAAGCTAATTAAATCCTCCTTACAATATGACCAGCTAATTAAATCCTCCTTACAATATGACCAGCTAATTGAATCCTCCTTACAATATGACCAGCTAATTAAATCCTCCTTACAATATGACCAGCTAATTGAATCCTCCTTACAATATGACAAGCTAATTAAATCCTCCTTACAATATGACAAGCTAATTGAATCCTCCTTACAATATGACCAGCTAATTGAATCCTCCTTACAATTTGACAAGCTAATTAAATCCTCCTTACAATATGACCAGCTAATTGAATCCTCCTTACAATTTGACAAGCTAATTAAATCCTCCTTACAATATGACCAGCTAATTGAATCCTCCTTACAATTTGACAAGCTAATTAAATCCTCCTTACAATATGACAAGCTAATTAAATCCTCCTTACAATATGACCAGCTAATTGAATCCTCCTTACAATATGACAAGCTAATTAAATCCTCCTTACAATTTGACAAGCTAATTAAATCCTCCTTACAATATGACCAGCTAATTGAATCCTCCTTACAATATGACAAGCTAATTAAATCCTCCTTACAATATGACAAGCTAATTAAATCCTCCTTACAATATGACCAGCTAATTGAATCCTCCTTACAATATGACAAGCTAATTAAATCCTCCTTACAATATGACAAGCTAATTAAATCCTCCTTACAATATGACAAGCTAATTGAATCCTCCTTACAATATGACAAGCTAATTAAATCCTCCTTACAATTTGACAAGCTAATTAAATCCTCCTTACAATATGACAAGCTAATTAAATCCTCCTTACAATATGACAAGCTAATTAAATCCTCCTTACAATATGACAAGCTAATTAAATCCTCCTTACAATATGACAAGCTAATTAAATCCTCCTTACAATATGACAAGCTAATTAAATCCTCCTTACAATTTGACAAGCTAATTAAATCCTCCTTACAATATGACAAGCTAATTAAATCCTCCTTACAATACGACAAGCTAATTGAATCCTCCTTACAATTTGACAAGCTAATTAAATCCTCCTTACAATACGACCAGCTAATTGAATCCTCCTTACAATTTGACAAGCTAATTAAATCCTCCTTACAATACGACCAGCTAATTGAATCCTCCTTACAATATGACAAGCTAATTAAATCCTCCTTACAATATGACCAGCTAATTGAATCCTCCTTACAATATGACAAGCTAATTAAATCCTCCTTACAATATGACCAGCTAATTGAATCCTCCTTACAATATGACAAGCTAATTAAATCCTCCTTACAATATGACCAGCTAATTGAATCCTCCTTACAATTTGACAAGCTAATTAAATCCTCCTTACAATATGACAAGCTAATTAAATCCTCCTTACAATTTGACCAGCTAATTGAATCCTCCTTTACAATATGACAAGCTAATTAAATCCTCCTTACAATATGACCAGCTAATTGAATCCTCCTTTACAATATGACAAGCTAATTAAATCCTCCTTACAATATGACCAGCTAATTGAATCCTCCTTTACAATATGACAAGCTAATTAAATCCTCCTTACAATATGACCAGCTAATTGAATCCTCCTTACAATATGACAAGCTAATTGAATCCTCCTTACAATTTGACAAGCTAATTAAATCCTCCTTACAATATGACCAGCTAATTGAATCCTCCTTACAATTTGACAAGCTAATTAAATCCTCCTTACAATATGACCAGCTAATTGAATCCTCCTTACAATTTGACAAGCTAATTAAATCCTCCTTACAATATGACCAGCTAATTGAATCCTCCTTACAATATGACAAGCTAATTAAATCCTCCTTACAATATGACCAGCTAATTGAATCCTCCTTACAATATGACAAGCTAATTAAATCCTCCTTACAATATGACCAGCTAATTGAATCCTCCTTACAATATGACCAGCTAATTGAATCCTCCTTACAATATGACAAGCTAATTAAATCCTCCTTACAATATGACCAGCTAATTAAATCCTCCTTACAATATGACAAGCTAATTAAATCCTCCTTACAATATGACAAGCTAATTAAATCCTCCTTACAATATGACAAGCTAATTGAATCCTCCTTACAATTTGACAAGCTAATTAAATCCTCCTTACAATATGACCAGCTAATTGAATCCTCCTTACAATATGACAAGCTAATTGAATCCTCCTTACAATATGACCAGCTAATTGAATCCTCCTTACAATATGACAAGCTAATTAAATCCTCCTTACAATATGACCAGCTAATTGAATCCTCCTTACAATATGACCAGCTAATTGAATCCTCCTTACAATATGACAAGCTAATTAAATCCTCCTTACAATATGACAAGCTAATTAAATCCTCCTTACAATTTGACAAGCTAATTAAATCCTCCTTACAATATGACAAGCTAATTAAATCCTCCTTACAATTTGACAAGCTAATTAAATCCTCCTTATAATTAAATCCTCCTTACAATTTGACAAGCTAATTAAATCCTCCTTACAATATGACAAGCTAATTAAATCCTCCTTACAATATGACAAGCTAATTAAATCCTCCTTACAATTTGACAAGCTAATTAAATCCTCCTTACAATATGACAAGCTAATTAAATCCTCCTTACAATATGACCAGCTAATTGAATCCTCCTTACAATATGACAAGCTAATTAAATCCTCCTTACAATATGACAAGCTAATTAAATCCTCCTTACAATATGACAAGCTAATTAAATCCTCCTTACAATTTGACAAGCTAATTAAATCCTCCTTACAATATGACAAGCTAATTAAATCCTCCTTACAATATGACAATCTAATTGAATCCTCCTTACAATTTGACAAGCTAATTAAATCCTCCTTACAATATGACCAGCTAATTGAATCCTCCTTACAATATGACAAGCTAATTAAATCCTCCTTACAATATGACAAGCTAATTAAATCCTCCTTACAATTTGACAAGCTAATTAAATCCTCCTTACAATATGACAAGCTAATTAAATCCTCCTTACAATTTGACAAGCTAATTAAATCCTCCTTACAATATGACAAGCTAATTAAATCCTCCTTACAATTTGACAAGCTAAATAAATCCTCCTTACAATATGACAAGCTAATTAAATCCTCCTTACAATATGACCAGCTAATTGAATCCTCCTTACAATATGACAAGCTAATTAAATCCTCCTTACAATATGACAAGCTAATTAAATCCTCCTTACAATTTGACAAGCTAATTAAATCCTCCTTACAATATGACAAGCTAATTAAATCCTCCTTACAATTTGACAAGCTAATTAAATCCTCCTTACAATATGACAAGCTAATTAAATCCTCCTTACAATATGACAAGCTAATTGAATCCTCCTTACAATTTGACAAGCTAATTAAATCCTCCTTACAATATGACCAGCTAATTGAATCCTCCTTACAATATGACAAGCTAATTAAATCCTCCTTACAATTTGACAAGCTAATTAAATCCTCCTTACAATATGACCAGCTAATTGAATCCTCCTTACAATATGACAAGCTAATTAAATCCTCCTTTACAATATGACAAGCTAATTAAA
This sequence comes from Palaemon carinicauda, assembly GCF_036898095.1. NCBI lineage: Eukaryota > Metazoa > Arthropoda > Malacostraca > Decapoda > Palaemonidae > Palaemon > Palaemon carinicauda. Next base: position 370,113 of record NW_027171761.1, on the reverse strand, counting down.
TCCTCCTTACAATTTGACAAGCTAATTAAATCCTCCTTACAATATGACAAGCTAATTAAATTCTCCTTACAATTTGACAAGCTAATTAAATCCTCCTTACAATATGACAAGCT